>NW_027669783.1:0-165788 GCF_964146895.1 Miniopterus schreibersii | reverse complement strand
AACCCTAACCCTAACCCTAACCCTAACCCTAACCCTAACCCTAACCCTAACCCTAACCCTAACCCTAACCCCTAACCCTAACCCTAACCCTAACCCTAACCCTAACCCTAACCCTAACCCCTAACCCTAACCCTAACCCTAACCCTAACCCTAACCCTAACCCTAACCCTAACCCTAACCCTAACCCTAACCCTAACCCTAACCCTAACCCTAACCCTAACCCTAACCCTAACCCTAACCCTAACCCTAACCCTAACCCTAACCCTAACCCTAACCCTAACCCTAACCCTAACCCTAACCCTAACCCTAACCCTAACCCTAACCCTAACCCTAACCCTAACCCTAACCCTAACCCTAACCCTAACCCTAACCCTAACCCTAACCCTAACCCTAACCTAACCCTAACCCTAACCCTAACCCTAACCCTAACCCTAACCCTAACCCTAACCCTAACCCTAACCCTAACCCTAACCCTAACCCTAACCCTAACCCTAACCCTAACCCTAACCCTAACCCTAACCCTAACCCTAACCCTAACCCTAACCCTAACCCTAACCCTAACCCTAACCCTAACCCTAACCCTAACCCTAACCCTAACCCTAACCCTAACCCTAACCCTAAACCTAACCCTAACCCTAACCCTAACCCTAACCCTAACCCTAACCCTAACCCTAACCCTAACCTAACCCTAACCCTAACCCTAACCCTAACCCTAACCCTAACCCTAACCCTAACCCTAACCCTAACCCTAACCCTAACCCTAACCCTAACCCTAACCCTAACCCTAACCCTAACCCTAACCCTAACCCTACCCTAACCCTAACCCTAACCCTAACCCTAACCCTAACCCTAACCCTAACCCTAACCCTACCCTAACCCTAACCCTAACCCTAACCCTAACCCTAACCCTAACCCTAACCCTAACCCTAACCCCTAACCCTAGCCCTAGCCCTAGCCCTAGCCCTAGCCCTAGCCCTAGCCCTAGCCCTAGCCCTGACCCTGACCCTGACCCTAGCCCTGACCCTGACCCTGACCCTAGCCCTGACCCTGACCCTGACCCTAGCCCTGACCCTGACCCTGACCCTGACCCTGACCCTGACCCTGACCCTGACCCTGACCCTGACCCTGACCCTGACCCTAACCCTAACCCTAACCCTAACCCTAACCCTGACCCTGACCCTAACCCTGACCCTGACCCTGACCCTGACCCTGACCCTGACCCTGACCCTGACCCTGACCCTGACCCTAACCCTAACCCTAACCCTGACCCTGACCCTGACCCTGACCCTGACCCTGACCCTGACCCTGACCCTGACCCTGACCCTGACCCTGACCCTAACCCTAACCCTAACCCTAACCCCTAACCCTAACCCTAACCCTAACCCTAACCCTAACCCTAACCCTAACCCTAAACGTCTCTCTAACACTAGCCCTCCACCTAACCCTAACCCTAGGTCCAATCCTAACCCTAACTGTCTCTCTAACCCTAGCCCTCAACTTAACCCTAACCCTAGGTCCAATCCTAACCGTAACCGTCTCTCTAACAGTAGACCTTAACCTAAACCTAACCCTAGGTCCAATCCTAACCCTAACCGTCTCTCTAACCCTAGCCCTCAACATAACCCTAAACCTAGGTCCAATCATAACCCTAACCGTCTCTCTAAACCTAGCCCTCAACATAACCCTAACCCTAGGTCCAATCCTAACCTTCACCGTCTCTCTAACCCTAGCCCTCAAAATAACCCTAACCCTAGGTCCAATTCTAACCCTGACCGTCTCTCTAACCCTAGCCCTCAAAATAACCCTAATCCTAGGTCCAATCCTAACCCTAACCGTCGTTCTAACCCTAGCCCTCAACATAACCCTAATCCTAGGTCCAATCCTAACCCTAACCGTCGTTCTAACCCTAGCCCTCAACATAACCCTAACCCTAGGTCCAATTCTAACCCTGACCGTCTCTCTAACCCTAGCCCTCAACACAACCCTAACCCTAGGTCCAATCCTAACCCTAACCGTCTCTCTAACCCTAGCCCTCAACATAACCCTAACCCTAGGTCCAATCCTAACCCTGACCGTCTCTCTAACCCTAGCCCTCAACATAACCCTAACCCTAGGTCCAATCCTCCCCCTTACCGTCTCTCTAACCCTAGCCCTCAACATAACCCTAGCCCTAGGTCCAATCCTAACACTAACCGTCTCTCTAACCCTAGCCCTCAACATAAACCTAACCCTAGGTCCAATCCTAACCCTGACCGTCTCTCTAACCCTAGCCCTCAACATAACCCTAATCCTAGGTCCAATCCTAACCCTAACCGTCGTTCTAACCCTAGCCCTCAATCTAACCCTAACCCTAGGTCCAATCCTAGACCTAACCGTCTCTCTAACCCTAACCCTCAACATAACCCTATCCCTAGGTCCAATCCCAACCCTAACCGTCTCTCTAACCCTAGCCCTCAACGTAACAATAACCCTAGGTCCAATCCTAACACTAACCGTCTCTCTAACCCTAGCCCTCAACATAACCCTAACCCTAGGTCAAATCCTAACCCTAACCGTCTCTCTAAACCTAGCCCTCAACCTAACCCTAACTCTAGGTCCAATCCTAACCCTAACCGTGTCTCTAACCCTATCCCTCAACCTAACACTAACCCTAGGTCCAATAATAACCCTAACTTTCTCTCTAATCCTAGCCTTCAGCATAAACCTAACCCTTGGTCTAATCCTAACCCTATCCGTCTCTCTGACCATAGCCCTCAACATAACCCTAACCCTAGGTCCCATCCTAACCCTAACCGTGTCTCTAACCCAAGCCCTCCACCTAACCCTAACCCTAGGTCCAATCCTAACCCTAACCGTCTCTCTAACCCTGGCCCTCAACCTAACCCTAACCCTAGGTCCATTCCTAACCCTAACCGTCTCCCTAACCCTAGCCCTCAACATAACCCTAACCCTAGGTCCAATCCTCCCCCTTACTGTCTCTCTAACCCTAGCCCTCAACATAACCCTAGCCCTAGGTCCAATCCTAACCCTAACCGTCTCTCTAACCCTAGCCCTCAACATAACCCTAACCCTAGATCCAATCCTAACCCTAACCGTCTCTCTAACCCTAGCCCTCAACATAACCCTAACCCTAGGTCCAATCCTAACCCTAACCGTCTCTCTAAACCTAGCCCTCAACATAACCCTAACACTGGGTCCAATCCTCACCCTAACTGTCTCTCTAACCCTAGCCCTCAATCTAACCCTAACCCTAGGTCCAATCCTAGCCCTAACCGTCTGTCTATCCATAGCCCTCAACATAACCCTAACCCTAGGTCCAATCCTAAACCTAACCGTCTCTCTAGCCCTAGCCCTCAACGTAACAATAACCCTAGGTCCAATCCTAACCCTAACCGTCTCTCTAACCCTAGCCCTCAACATAACCATAACCCTAGGTCCAATCGTAACCCTAACCGTCTCTCTAACCCTAGCTCTCAACATACCCCTAACCGTAGGTCTAATCCTAACCCTAACCGTCTTTCTGACCCTAGCCCTCCACCTAACCCTAACCCTAGGTCCAATCCTAACCCTAACCGTCTCTCTAAACCTAGCCCTCAACCTAACTCTAACCCTAGGTCCAATCCTAACACTAACCATCTCTCTAACCCTAGCCCTCAACATAACCCTAACCCTAGGTCCAATCCTTCCCCTTACTGTCTCTCTAACCCTAGCCCTCACCCTAACCGTAACCCTAGGTCCAATCCTAACCCTAACCGTCTCTCTAACCCTAGCCCTCAACATAAACCTAACCCTAGGTCCAATCCTAACCTTAACCGTCTCTCTAAACCTAGCCTTCAACATAACCCTAACCCTAGGTCCAATCCTAACCCTGACCGTCTCTCTAAACCTAGCCCTCAACATAACCCTAAGCCTAGGTCCAATACTAACCCTGACCGTCTCTCTAACCCTAGCACTCAACCTAACCCTAACCCTACGTACAATCCTAACCCTAACCGTGTCTCTAACCCTAGCCCTCAACCTAAACCTAAACCGACGTCCAATCCTAACCCTAACCGTCTCTCTAACCCTAGCCCTCAGCATAACCTTAACCCTATGTCCAATCCTCATCGTAACCGTCTCTCTAACCTTAGCCCTCAACCTAACGCTTACCCTAGGTCCAATCCTAGCACTAACCGTCTCTCTAACCCTAGCCCTCAACATAACCCTAAGCCTAGGTCCAATCCTAACCCTAACCGTCTCTCTAACCCTAGCCCTCCACATAACCCTAACCCTAGGTCCAATCCTCCCCCTTCCTGTCTCTCTATCCCTAGCTCTCAACATACCCGTAACCGTAGGTCTAATCCTAACCCTAACCGTCTCTCTGACCCTAGCCCTCAACATAACCCTAACCCTAGGTCCAATCCTAACCCTAACCGTCTCTCTAACCCTAGCCCTCAACATAACCCTAAACCTAGGTCCAAACATAACCCTAACCGTCTCTCTAAACGTAGCCCTCAACATAACCCTATCCCTAGGTCCAATCCTAACCTTCCTCGTCTCTCTAACCCTAGCCCTCAACATAACCCTAACCCTAGGTCCAATTCTAACCCTGACCATCTCTCTAACCCTAGCCCTCAACATAACCCTAACCCTAGGTCCAATCCTAACCCTAACCGTCTCTCTAACCCTAGCCCTCAACATAACCCTAAACCTAGGTCCAATCCTAACCCTGACCGTCTCTCTAACCCTAGCCCTCAACATAACCCTAACCCTAGGTCCAATCCTCCCCCTTACCGTCTCTCTAACCCTAGCCCTCAACATAACCCTAGCCCTAGGTCCAATCCTAACCCTAACCGTCTCTCTAACCCTAGCCCTCAACATACCGCTAACCGTAGGTCTAATCCTAACCCTAACTGTCTCTCTGACCTTAGCCCTCAACATAACCCTAACCTTAGGTCCAATCCTAACCCTAACCGTCTCTCTAACCCTAGCCCTCAACATAGCCCTAACTGTAGGTCTAATCCTAAACCTAACCGCCTGTCTAAACCTAGCCCTCAACATAACGATAACCATAGGTCCAATCCTAACCCTAGCGTCTCTCTAACCCTAGCCCTCAACATAACCCTAACCCTAGGTCCAATCGTAACCCTAACCGTCTCTCTAACCCTAGCCCTCAACATAACCCTAACACTAGGTCCAATCCTCACCCTAACTGTCTCTCTAACCCCAGCCCTCAATCTAACCCTAACCCTAGGTCCAAACCTAGCCCTAACCGTCTCTCTAACCCTAGCCCTCAACATAACCCTAACCCTAGGTCCAATCCTAACCCTAACCGTCTCTCTAACCCTAGCCCTCAACGTAACAATAACCCTAGGTCCAATTCTAACCCTTACCGTCTCTCTAACCATAGCCCTCAAACTAACCCTAACCCTAGGTCGAATCCTAACCTTCACCGTCTCTCTAACCCTAGCCCTCAACATAACCCTATCCCTAGGTCCAATTCTAACCCTGACCGTCTCTCTAACCCTAGCCCTCAACATAACCCTAACCCTAGGTCCAATCCTAACCCTAACCGTCTCTCTAACCCTAGCCCTCAACATAACCCTAACCCTAGGTCCAATCCTAACCCTGACCGTCTCTCTAACCCTAGCCCTCAACATAACCCTAACCCTAGGTCCAAGCCTCCCCCTTACCGTCTCTCTAACCCTAGCCCACAACATAACCCTAGCCCTAGGTCCAATCCTAACCCTAACCGTCTCGCTAACCCTAGCCCTCAACATACCGCTAACCGTAGGTCTAATCCTAACCCTAACTGTCTCTCTGACCTTAGCCCTCAACGTAACCCTAACCCTAGGTCCAATCCTAACCCTAACCGTCTCTCTAAACCTAGCCTTCAACATAACCCTAAACCTAGGTCCAATCATAACCCTAACCGTCTCTCTAAACGTAGCCCTCAACATAACCCTAACCCTAGGTCCAATCCTAACCTTCCTCGTCTCTCTAACCCTAGCCCTCAACATAACCCTAACCCTAGGTCCAATCCTAACCCTAACCGTCTCTCTAACCCTAGCCCTCAACATAACCCTAACCCTAGGTCCAATCCTAACCCTGACCGTCTCTCTAACCCTAGCCCTCAACATAACCCTAACCCTAGGTCCAATCCTCCCCCTTACCGTCTCTCTAACCCTAGCCCTCAACATAGCCCTAGCCCTAGTTCCAATCCTAACCCTAACCGTCTCTCTAACCCTAGGCCTCAACATAACCCTAACCGTAGGTCTAATCCTAACCCTAACCGTCTCTCTGACCCTAGCCCTCAACATAACCCTAACCCTAGGTCCAATACTAACCCACACCGTCTCTCTAACCCTAGCCCTCAACATAACCCTAACCCTAGGTCCAATCCTAACCCTGACCGTCTCTCTAACCCTAGCCCTCAACATAGCCCTAGCCCTAGGTCCAATCCTAACCCTAACCGTCTGTCTATCCATAGCCCTCAACATAACCCTAACCCTAGGTCCAATCCTAAACCTAACCGTCTCTCTAGCCCTAGCCCTCAACGTAACAATAACCCTAGGTCCAATCCTAACCCTAACCGTCTCTCTAACCCTAGCCCTCAACATAACCATAACCCTAGGTCCAATCGTAACCCTAACCGTCTCTCTAACCCTAGCTCTCAACATACCCCTAACCGTAGGTCTAATCCTAACCCTAACCGTCTTTCTGACCCTAGCCCTCCACCTAACCCTAACCCTAGGTCCAATCCTAACCCTAACCGTCTCTCTAAACCTAGCCCTCAACCTAACTCTAACCCTAGGTCCAATCCTAACACTAACCATCTCTCTAACCCTAGCCCTCAACATAACCCTAACCCTAGGTCCAATCCTTCCCCTTACTGTCTCTCTAACCCTAGCCCTCACCCTAACCGTAACCCTAGGTCCAATCCTAACCCTAACCGTCTCTCTAACCCTAGCCCTCAACATAAACCTAACCCTAGGTCCAATCCTAACCTTAACCGTCTCTCTAAACCTAGCCTGCAACATAACCCTAACCCTAGGTCCAATCCTAACCCTGACCGTCTCTCTAAACCTAGCCCTCAACATAACCCTAAGCCTAGGTCCAATACTAACCCTGACCGTCTCTCTAACCCTAGCACTCAACCTAACCCTAACCCTACGTACAATCCTAACCCTAACCGTGTCTCTAACCCTAGCCCTCAACCTAAACCTAAACCGACGTCCAATCCTAACCCTAACCGTCTCTCTAACCCTAGCCCTCAGCATAACCTTAACCCTATGTCCAATCCTCATCGTAACCGTCTCTCTAACCTTAGCCCTCAACCTAACGCTTACCCTAGGTCCAATCCTAGCACTAACCGTCTCTCTAACCCTAGCCCTCAACATAACCCTAAGCCTAGGTCCAATCCTAACCCTAACCGTCTCTCTAACCCTAGCCCTCCACATAACCCTAACCCTAGGTCCAATCCTCCCCCTTCCTGTCTCTCTATCCCTAGCTCTCAACATACCCGTAACCGTAGGTCTAATCCTAACCCTAACCGTCTCTCTGACCCTAGCCCTCAACATAACCCTAACCCTAGGTCCAATCCTAACCCTAACCGTCTCTCTAACCCTAGCCCTCAACATAACCCTAAACCTAGGTCCAAACATAACCCTAACCGTCTCTCTAAACGTAGCCCTCAACATAACCCTATCCCTAGGTCCAATCCTAACCTTCCTCGTCTCTCTAACCCTAGCCCTCAACATAACCCTAACCCTAGGTCCAATTCTAACCATGACCGTCTCTCTAACCTTAGCCCTCAACATAACCCTAACCTTAGGTCCAATCCTAACCCTAACCGTCTCTCTAACCCTAGCCCTCAACATAGCCCTAACTGTAGGTCTAATCCTAAACCTAACCGCCTGTCTAAACCTAGCCCTCAACATAACGATAACCATAGGTCCAATCCTAACCCTAGCGTCTCTCTAACCCTAGCCCTCAACATAACCCTAACCCTAGGTCCAATCGTAACCCTAACCGTCTCTCTAACCCTAGCCCTCAACATAACCCTAACACTAGGTCCAATCCTCACCCTAACTGTCTCTCTAACCCCAGCCCTCAATCTAACCCTAACCCTAGGTCCAAACCTAGCCCTAACCGTCTCTCTAACCCTAGCCCTCAACATAACCCTAACCCTAGGTCCAATCCTAACCCTAACCGTCTCTCTAACCCTAGCCCTCAACGTAACAATAACCCTAGGTCCAATTCTAACCCTTACCGTCTCTCTAACCATAGCCCTCAAACTAACCCTAACCCTAGGTCGAATCCTAACCTTCACCGTCTCTCTAACCCTAGCCCTCAACATAACCTTTTCCCTAGGTCCAATTCTAACCCTGACCGTCTCTCTAACCCTAGCCCTCAACATAACCCTAACCCTAGGTCCAATCCTAACCCTAACCGTCTCTCTAACCCTAGCCCTCAACATAACCCTAACCCTAGGTCCAATCCTAACCCTGACCGTCTCTCTAACCCTAGCCCTCAACATAACCCTAACCCTAGGTCCAAGCCTCCCCCTTACCGTCTCTCTAACCCTAGCCCACAACATAACCCTAGCCCTAGGTCCAATCCTAACCCTAACCGTCTCGCTAACCCTAGCCCTCAACATACCGCTAACCGTAGGTCTAATCCTAACCCTAACTGTCTCTCTGACCTTAGCCCTCAACGTAACCCTAACCCTAGGTCCAATCCTAACCCTAACCGTCTCTCTAAACCTAGCCTTCAACATAACCCTAAACCTAGGTCCAATCATAACCCTAACCGTCTCTCTAAACGTAGCCCTCAACATAACCCTAACCCTAGGTCCAATCCTAACCTTCCTCGTCTCTCTAACCCTAGCCCTCAACATAACCCTAACCCTAGGTCCAATCCTAACCCTAACCGTCTCTCTAACCCTAGCCCTCAACATAACCCTAACCCTAGGTCCAATCCTAACCCTGACCGTCTCTCTAACCCTAGCCCTCAACATAACCCTAACCCTAGGTCCAATCCTCCCCCTTACCGTCTCTCTAACCCTAGCCCTCAACATAGCCCTAGCCCTAGTTCCAATCCTAACCCTAACCGTCTCTCTAACCCTAGGCCTCAACATAACCCTAACCGTAGGTCTAATCCTAACCCTAACCGTCTCTCTGACCCTAGCCCTCAACATAACCCTAACCCTAGGTCCAATCCTAACCCACACCGTCTCTCTAACCCTAGCCCTCAACATAACCCTAACCCTAGGTCCAATCCTAACCCTGACCGTCTCTCTAACCCTAGCCCTCAACATAGCCCTAGCCCTAGGTCCAATCCTAACCCTAACCGTCTCTCTAACCCTAGGCCTCAACATAACCCTAACCCTAATTCCAATCGTAACCCTAACCGTCTCTCTAACCCTAGCTCTCAACATACCCCTAACCGTAGGTCTAATCCTAACCCTAACCGTCTCTCTGACCCTAGCCCTCAACATAACCCTAACCCTAGGTCCAATCCTAACCCACACCGTCTCTCTAACCCTGGCCCTCAACATAACCCTAACCCTAGGTCCAATCCTAACCCTGACCGTCTCTCTAACCCTAGCCCTCAACATAACCCTAACCCTAGGTCCAATCCTAACCCTAACCGTCTCTCTAACCCTAGCCCTCAACATAACCCTACCCTAGGTCCAATCCTAACCCTAACCGTCTGTCTAACCCTAGCCCTCAACATAACCCTAACCCTAGGTCCAATCCTCCCCCTTACCGTTTCTCTAAACCTAGCCCTCAACATAACCCTAACCCTAGGTCCAATCCTAACCCTAACCGTCTCTCTAACCCTAGCCCTTAACATAACCCTAACCCTAGATCCAATCCTAACCCTAACTGTCTCTCTAATCCTAGCCCTCAACATAACCCTAACCCTAGGTCCAGTCCTAACCCTAACCGTCTCTCTAACCCTAGCCCTCAACATAACCATACACGTATGTCCAATCCTAACCCTAACCGTCTCTCTAACCCTAGCCATCAACCTAAACCTAATCCGACGTCCAATCCTAACCCTAACCGTCTTTCTAACCCTAGCCCTCAACATAAACCTAACTCTATGTCCAATCCTCATCCTAACCGTCTCTCTAACAATACCCCTCAACCTAACCCTAACCCTAGGTCCAATCCTAACCCTAACCGTCTCTCTAACCCTAGCCCTCAACCTAAACCTAATCCGACGTCCAATTCTAACCCTAACCGTCTCTCTAACCCTAGCCCTCAACATAACCCTAACCCTATGTCCAATCCTCATCCTAAACGTCTCTCTAACCTTAGCCCTCAACCTAACCCTAACCTTAGGTCCAATCCTAGCACTAACCGTCTCTCTAACCCTAGCCCTCAACCTAACCCTAACCCTAGGTCCAATCCTAAACCTAACCGTCTCTCTAACCCTATCCCTCAACATAACCATAACCGTAGGTCCAATCCTAACTCTAACAGTCTCTCTAATCCTAGCCCTCAACATAACCCTAACCCTAGGTCGAATCCTAACCCTAACCGTCTCTCTAAACCTAGCCCTCAACCGAACCCTAACACTAAGTCCAATCCTAACCCTAACCGTGTCTCTAACCCTAGCCCTCAACTTAACCCTAACCCTAGGTCCAATCCTAACCCTAACCGTCTCTCTAACCCTAGCCCTCAACATAACCCTAAACCTAGGTCCAATCCTGACCCTAACCGTCTCTCTAACCCTAGCCCTCAACATAACACTAACCCTAGGTCGAATCCTAATCCTAACCGTCTCTCTAAACCTAGCCCTCAACCTAAGTCTAATCCTAGGTCCAATCCTAACCCTGACCGTCTCTCTAACCCTAGCCCTCAACCTAACCCTAACCCTAGGTCCAATAATAACCCTAACCGTATCTCTAACCCTAGCCCTCAGCGTAACCCTAACCCTTGGTCCAATCCTTACCCTAACCGTCTCTCTAACCCTGGCCCACAACTTAACCCTAACCCTAAGTCCAATCCTAACCCTAACCGTCTCTCTAACCCTAGCCCTCAAACTAAAACTAATCCGACGTCCAATCCTAACTCTAACCGTCTCTCTAACCCTAGCACTCAACATAACCCTAACCCTATGTCCAATCCAAGCACTACCAGTCTCTCTTACCCTAGCCCTCAACATAACCGTAACCCTACGTCCAATCCTAACCCTAACCGTCTCTCTAACCCTAGCCCTCTACATTACCATAACCCTAGGTCCAATCCTATCCCTAACCGTCACTCTAACCCTAGCCCTCAACATAACCCTAACCCTAGGTCCAATCCTCACCCGCACTGTGTCTCTAACCCTAGCCCTCAAGCTAACCCTAAGCCTAAGTCCAATCCTAGCCCTAACCGTCTCTCTAACCCTAGCCCTCAACAAAACCCTAACCCTAGGTCCAATCCTAACCCTAACCGTCTCTCTAACCCTAGCCCTCAACGTAACAATAACCCTAGGTCCAATCCTAACCCTAACCGTCTCTCTAACCCTAGCCCTCAACATAACCCTAACCCTAGGTCCAGTATTAACCCTAACCGTCTCTCTAACCCTAGCCCTCAACATAACCCTAACCCTAGGTCCAATTCTAACCCTAACTGTCTTTCTAACCCTAACCCTCAACATAACCCTAACCCTAGGTCCAATCCTAACCGTAATCGTCTCTCTAACCCTAGCCCTAACCTAACCCTAACCCTAGGTCCAATCCCAACCCTAACCGTCTCTCTAACCCTAGCCCTCCACCTAACCCTAACCCTAGGTCCAATCCTAACCCTAACCGTCTCTCTAACCCTAGCCCTCACCCTAACTCTAACCCTAGGTCCAATCCTAACCCTAACCATCTCTCTAACCCTAGCCCTCAACATAACCCTAACCCTAGGTCCAATCCGTCCCCTTACTGTCTCTCTAATCCTAGCCCTCAACATAACCCTAACCCCAGGTCCAATCCTAACCCTAACCGTCTCTCTAACCCTAGCCCTCACCCTAACCCTAACCCTAACCCTAGGTCCAATCCTAACCCTAACCGTCTCACTAACCATAGCTCTCAACCGAACCCTAACCCTAGGTCCAATCCTAACCCTAACCGTCTCTCTAACAGTAGCCCTCAACCTAACCCTAACCCTAGGTCCAATCCTAACCCTAACCGTCTTTCTAACCCTAGCCCTCAACATTACCCTAACCCTAGGTCCACTCCTCACCCTAACTGTCTCTCTAAACCTAGCCCTCAACCTAACCCTAACCCTAGGTCCAATCCTAGCCCTAACCGTCTCTCTAACCCTAACCCTCAACATAACCCTAACCCTAGGTCTAATCCGAACCCTAACCGTCTCTCTAACCCTAGCCCGGAACATAAACCTAACCCTAGGTCCAATCCTAATCCTAACCGTCTCTCTAAATCTAGCCCTCAACACACCCCTAACCCTAGGTCCAATCGTAAACCTAACCGTGTCTCTAACCCTAGCCCTCAGCATAACCCTAACCCTAGGTCCAATCCTAACCCTAACCGTCTCTCTAACCCTAGCCCTCAACATAACCCTAACCCTAGGTCCAATCCTAACCCTAACCGTCTCTCTAAGAGTACCCCTCAACCTAACCCTAACCCTAGGTCCAATCCTAACCCTAACCGTCTCTCTAACCCTAGCCCTCAACATAACCCTAACCCTAGGTCCAATCCTAACCCTAACCGTCTCTCTAACCCTAGCCCTCAACATAACACTAACCCTAGGTCCAATCCTAACCCTAACCGTCTCTCTAACCCTAGCCTTCAACATAACCCTAACCCTAGGTCCAATCCGAACCCTAACCGTCTCTCTAACCCTAGCCCTCAACATAACCCTAACCTTAAGTCCAATCCTAACCTTAACCGTCTCTCTAACCATAGCCCTCAACCTAACCCTAACCCTAGGTCCAATCCTAACCCTAACCGTCTCTCTAACCCTAGCCCTCAACATAACCCTAACCCTAGGTCCAATCCTAACCCTAACCGTCTTTCTAACCCTAGCCCACAACGTAACCCTAACCGTAGGTCCAATCCTAACCCTAACCATCTCTCTAATCCTAGCCCTCAACGTAACAATAACCCTAGGTCCAATCCTAACCCTAAAAGTCTCTCTAACCCTAGCCCTCAACGTAACAATAACCCTAGGTCCAATCCTAACCCTAACCGTCTCTCTAACCCTAGCCCTCAACCTAAAACTAATCCGACGTCCAATCCTAACCCTAACCGTCTCTCTAACCCTAGCCCTCAACATAACCATAACCCTATGTCCAATCCTCATCCTAACCATCTCTCTAACCTTAGCCCTCAGCCTAACCCTAACCCTAGGTCCAATCCAAGCACTACCAGTCTCTCTAACCCTAGCCCTCAACATAACCCTAACCCTAGGTCCAATCCTAACCCTAACCGTCTCTCTAACCCTAGCCCTCTACATTACCATAACCCTAGGTCCAATCCTAACCCTAACCGTCTCTCTAACCCTAGCCCTCAACATAACCCTAACCCTAGGTCCAATCGTAACCCTAACCGTCTCTCTAACCCTAGCGCTCAACATAACCCTAACCCTAGGTCCACTCCTCACCCTCACTGGGTCTCTAACCCTAGCCCTCAAGCTAACCCTAACCCTAAGTCCAATCCTAGCCCTAACCGTCTCTCTAACCCTAGCCCTCAACATAACCCTAACCCTAGGTCCAATCCTAACCCTAACCGTCTCTCTAACCCTAGCCCTCAAAGTAACAATAACCCTAGGTCCAATCCTAACCCTAACCGTCTCTCTAACCCTAGCCTTCAACATAACCCTAACTCTAGGTCCAATGCTAACCCTAACCGTCCCTCTAACCCTAGCCCTCAACATAACCCTAACCCTAGGTCCAATATTAACCCTAACCGTCTCTCTAACCCTATCCCTGAACATAACCCTAACCCTAGGTCCAATTCTAACCCTAACTGTCTTTCTAACCCTAGCCCTCAACATAACCGTAACCCTAGGACCAATCCTAACCGTAATGGTCTCTCTAACCCTAGCCCTAACCTAACCCTAACCCTAGGTCCAATCCTGACCCTAACCGTCTCTCTAACAGTAGCCCTCAACCTAACCCTAACCCTAGGTCCAATCCTAATCCTAACCGTCTCCCTAAGCCTAGCCCTCAACATAACCCTAACCCTAGGTCCAATCCTAACCCTAACCGTCTCTCTAAACCTAGCCCTCAACATAACCCTAAACCTAGGTCCAATTCTAACCCTGACCTTCTCTCTAACCCTATCCCTCAACATAACCCTAACCGTAGGTCCAATCCTAACCCTAACCGTCTCTCTAACCATAGCCCTTAACATAACCCTAACCCTAGGTCCAATCCTAACCCTAACCGTCTCTCTAACCCTAGCCCTGAACATAACCCTAACCTTAGGTCCAATCCTAACCCTAACCGTCTCTCTAATCCTAGCCCTCAACCTAAACCTAACCCTTGGTCCAATCCTAACCCTAACCGTCTCTCTAACCTTAGCCCTCAACATAACCCTAACCCTAGGTCAAATCCTCATCGTAACCGTCTCTCTAACCTTAGCCCTCAACCTAACCCTAACCCTAGGTCCAATCCTAGCACTAACCGTCTCTCTAACAGTAGCCCTCAACCTAACCCTAACCCTAGGTCCAATCCTAACCCTAACCGTCTCTCTAACAGTAGCCCTCAACATAACCCTAACCCTAGGTCCAATCCTAACCCTAACAGTCTCTCTAACCCTAGCCCTCAACATAACCCTAACCCTAGGTCCAATCCTAACCCTAACCGTCTCTCTAACCCTAGCCCTCATCATAACCCTAACCCTCGGTCCAATCCTAAACCTTACCGTCTCTCTAACCCTAGCCCTCAACATAACCCTAACCCTAGGTCCAATCCTAACCCTAACCGTCTCTCTAACCCTAGCCCTCAACATAATCCTAACCCTAAGTCCAATCCTCCCCCTTACCGTTTCTCTAACCCTAGCCCTTAACATAACCCTAACCCTAGGTCCAAACCTAACCCTAACCGTCTCTCTAAACCTAGCCCTCAACATAACCCTAACCCTAGATCCAATCCTAACCCTAACCGTCTCTCTAACCCTAGTCCTTAACATAACCCTAACCCTAGTTCCAATCCTAACTCTAACCGTGTCTCTAACCCTAGCCCTGAACATAAACCTAACCCTAGGTCCAATCCTAACCCTAACCGTCTATCTAACCCTAGCCCTCAACATACCCCTAACCGTACGTCTAATCCTAACCCTAACCGTCTCTCTGACCCTAGCCGTCAACATAACCCTAACCCTAGGTCCAATCGTAACCCTAACCTTCTCTCTAACCCTAGCCCTCAACATAACCCTAACCCTAGGTCGAATCCTAACCCTAACCGTCTCTCTAAACCTAGTCCTCAACCGAACCCTAACCCTAAGTCCAATCCTAACCCTAACCGTGTCTCTAACCCTAGCCCTCAACTTAACCCTAACCCTAGGTCCAATAATAACCCTAACCGTCTCTCTAACGCTAGCCCTCAGCATAACCCTAAACCTTGGTCCAATCCTAACCCTAACCGTCTCTCTAACCCTAGCCCTCAACATAAACCTAACGCTAGGTCCAATCCTCACCCTAACTGTCTCTCTAACCCTAGCCCTCAATCTAACCCTAACCCTAGGTCCAATCCTAGCCCTAACCGTCTCTCTAACCCTAGCCCTCAACATAACCGTAACCCTAGGTCCAATCCCAACCCTAACCGTCTCTCTAACTCTAGCCCACCACCTAACCCTAACCCTAGGTCCAATCCTAACCCTAACCGTCTCTCTAACCCTAGCCCTCACCCTAACTCTAACCCTAGGTCCAATCCTAACCCTAACCATCTCTCTAACCCTAGCCCTCAACATAACCCTAACCCTAGGTCCAATCCGTCCCCTTACTGTCTCTCTAATCCTAGCCCTCAACATAACCCTAACCCTAGGTCCAATCCTAAACCTAACCGTCTCTCTAACCCTAGCCCTCACCCTAACCCTAACCCTAGGTCCAATCCTAACCCTAACCGTCTCACTAACCATAGCTCTCAACCGAACCCTAACCCTAGGTCCAATCCTAACCCTAACCGTCTCTCTAACAGTAGCCCTCAACCTAACCCTAATCCTAGGTCCAATCCTAACCCTAACCCTCTCTCTAACCCTAGCCCTCAACATAACCCTAACCCTACGTCCAATAGTAACCCTAACCGTCTCTCTAACCCTAGCCCTCAACATTACCCTAACCCTAGGTCCACTCCTCACCCTAACTGTCTCTCTAACCGTAGCCCTCAACCTAACCCTAACCCTAGGTCCAATCCTAGCCCTAACCGTCTCTCTAACCCTAACCCTCAACATAACCCTAACTCTAGGTCCAATCCGAACCCTAACCGTCTCTCTAACCCTAGCCCTGAACATAAACCTAACCCTAGGTCCAATCCTAACCCTAACCGTCTCTCTAACCCTAGCCCTCAACACACCCCTAACCCTAGGTCCAATCGTAAACCTAACCGTGTCTCTAACCCTAGCCCTCAGCATAACCCTAACCCTAGGTCCAATCCTAACCCTAACCGTCTCTCTAACCCTAGCCCTCAACCTAACCCTAACCCTAGGTCCAATCCTAACCCTAACCGTCTCTCTAAGAGTACCCCTCAACCTAACCCTAACCCTAGGTCCAATCCTAACCCTAACCGTCTCTCTAACCCTAGCCCTCAAACTAAAACTAATCCGACGTCCAATCCTAACCCTAACCGTCTCTCTAACCCTAGCCCTCAACATAACCCTAACCCTATGTCCAATCCTCATCCTAACCGTATCTCTAACCTTAGCCCTCAGCCTAACCCTAACCCTAGGTCCAATCCAAGCACTACCAGTCTCTCTTAACCTAGCCCTGAACATAACCCTAACCCTAGGTCCAATCCTAACCCTAACCGTCTCTCTAACCCTAGCCCTCTACATTACCATAACCCTAGGTCCAATCCTAACCCTAACCGTCACTCTAACCCTAGCCCTCAACATAACCCTAACCCTAGGTCCAATCCTCACCCGCACTGTTTCTCTAACCCTAGCCCTCAAGCTAACCGTAAGCCTCAGTCCAATCCTAGCCCTAACCGTCTCTCTAACCCTAGTCCTCAACATAACCCTAACCCTAGGTCCAATCCTAACCCTAACCGTCCCTCTAACCCTAGCCCTCAACATAACCCTAACCCTAGGTCCAATATTAAGCCTAACCGTCTCTCTAACCCTAGCCCTCAACATAACCCTAACCCTAGGTCCAATTCTAACCCTAACTGTCTTTCTAACCCTAGCCCTCAACATAACCCTAACCCTAGGTCCAATCCTAACCGTAATCGTCTCTCTAACCCTAGCCCTAACCTAACCCTAACCCTAGGTCCAATATTAACCCTAACCGTCTCTCTAACCATTCCCCTCAACATAACCCTAACCCTAGGTCCAATTCTAACCCTAACTGTCTTTCTAACCCTAGCCCTCAACCTAACCCTAACCCTAGGTCCAATCCTAGCCCTAACCGTCTCTCTAACCCTAACCCTCAACATAACCCTAACTCTAGGTCCAATCCGAACCCTAACCGTCTCTCTAACCCTAGCCCTGAACATAAACCTAACCCTAGGTCCAATCCTAACCCTAACCGTCTCTCTAACCCTAGCCCTCAACACACCCCTAACCCTAGGTCCAATCGTAAACCTAACCGTGTCTCTAACCCTAGCCCTCAGCATAACCCTAACCCTAGGTCCAATCCTAACCCTAACCGTCTCTCTAACCCTAGCCTTCAACATAACCCTAACCCTAGGTCCAATCCGAACCCTAACCGTCTCTCTAACCCTAGCCCTCAACATAACCCTAACCCTAAGTCCAATCCTAACCCTAACCGTCTCTCTAACCCTAGCCCTCAACCTAACCCTAACCCTAGGTCCAATCCTAACCTTAACCATCTCTCTAATCCTAGCCCTCAACATAAACCTAACCCTAGGTCCAATCCTAACCCTAACCGTCTCTCTAACCCTAGCCCTCAACATAACCCTAAACCTAGGTCCAATCCTGACCCTAACCGTCTCTCTAACCCTAGCCCTCAACATAACACTAACCCTAGGTCGAATCCTAATCCTAACCGTCTCTCTAAACCTAGCCCTCAACCTAACTCTAATCCTAGGTGCAATCCTAACCCTGACCGTCTCTCTAACCCTAGCCCTCAACCTAAACCTAACCCTAGGTCCAATAATAACCCTAACCGTATCTCTAACCCTAGCCCTCAGCGTAACCCTAATCCTTGGTCCAATCCTAACCCTAACCGTCTCTCTAACCCTGGCCCTCAACTTAACCCTAACCCTAAGTCCAATCCTAACCCTAACCGTCTCTCTAACCCTAGCCCTCAAACTAAAACTAATCCGACGTCCAATCCTAACCCTAACCGTCTCTCTAACCCTAGCCCTCAACATAACCCTAACCCTATGTCAAATCCTCATCCTAACCGTCTCTCTAACCTTAGCCCTCAGCCTAACCCTAACCCTAGGTCCAATCCAAGCACTACCAGTCTCTCTTACCCTAGACCTGAACATAACCCTAACCCTAGGTCCAATCCTAACCGTAACCGTCTCTCTAACCCTAGCCCTCTACATTACCATAACCCTAGGTCCAATCCTAACCCTAACCGTCACTCTAACCCTAGCCCTCAACATAACCCTAACCCTAGGTCCAATCCTCACCCGCACTGTTTCTCTAACCCTAGCCCTCAAGCTAACCGTAAGCCTAAGTCCAATCCTAACCCTAACGGTCTCTCTAACCCTAGCCCTCAACATAACCCTAACCCAGGTCCAGTCGTAACCCTAACCGTCTCTCTAACCCTAGCCCTCAACATTACCCTAACCCTAGGTCCAATCCTCACCCTAACTGTCTCTCTAACCCTAGCCCCCAACCTAACCCTAACCCTAGGTCCAATCCTAGCCCTAACCGTCTCTCTAACCCTAGCCCTCATCATAACCCTAACCCTAGGTCCAATCCTAACCCTAACCATCTCTCTAACCCTAGCCCTCAACGTAACCATAACCCTAGGTCCAATCCTAACCCTAACCGTCTCTCTAACCCTAGCCCAAAACATAACCCTAACCCTAGGTCCAATCCTAACCCTAACCGTCTTTCTAACCCTAGCCCACAACGTAACCCTAACCGTAGCTCCAATCCTAACCCTATCCATCTCTCTAACCCTAGCCCTCAACATAAACCTAACCCTAGGTCCAATCCTAACCCTAACCGTCTCTCTAACCCTAGCCCTCAACATAACCCTAAACCTAGGTCCAATCTTGACCCTAACCGTCTCTCTAAACCTAGCCCTCAACATAACCCTAACCCTAGGTCGAATCCTAATCCTAACCGTCTCTCTAAACCTAGCCCTCAACCTAACTCTAACCCTAGGTCCAATCCTAACCCTGACCGTCTCTCTAACCCTAGCCCTCAACCTAACCCTAACCCTAGGTCCAATAATAACCCTAACCGTATCTCTAACCCTAGCCCTCAGCATAACCCTAACCCTTGGTCCAATCCTAACCCTAACCTTCTCTCTAACCCTGGTCCTCAACTTAACCCTAACCCTAAGTCCAATCCTAACCCTAACCGTCTCTCTAACCCTAGCCCTCAACCTAAAACTAATCCGACGTCCAATCCTAACCCTAACCGTCTCTCTAACCCTAGCCCTCAACATAACCATAACCCTATGTCCAATCCTCATCCTAACCGTCTCTCTAACCTTAGCCCTCAGCCTAACCCTAACCCTAGGTCCAATCCAAGCACTACCAGTCTCTCTAACCCTAGCCCTCAACATAACCCTAACCCTAGGTCCAATCCTAACCCTAACCGTCTCTCTAACCCTAGCCCTCTACATTACCATAACCCTAGGTCCAATCCTAACCCTAACCGTCTCTCTAACCCTAGCCCTCAACATAACCCTAACCCTAGGTCCAATCGTAACCCTAACCGTCTCTCTAACCCTAGCGCTCAACATAACCCTAACCTTAGGTCCAATCCTCACCCTCACTGTGTCTCTAACCCTAGCCTTCAAGCTAACCCTAACCCTAAGTCCAATCCTAGCCCTAACCGTCTCTCTAACCCTAGCCCTCAACATAACCCTAACCCTAGGTCCAATCCTAACCCTAACCGTCTCTCTAACCCTAGCCCTCAACGTAACAATAACCCTAGGTCCAATCCTAACCCTAACCGTCTCTCTAACCCTAGCCCTCAACATAACCCTAACCCTAGGTCCAATGCTAACCCTAACCGTCCCTCTAACCCTAGCCCTCAACATAACCCTAACCCTAGGTCCAATATTAACCCTAACCGTCTCTCTAACCCTATCCCTGAACATAACCCTAACCCTAGGTCCAATTCTAACCCTAACTGTCTTTCTAACCCTAGCCCTCAACATAACCCTACCCCTAGGACCAATCCTAACCTTAATCGTCTCTCTAACCCTAGCCCTAACCTAACCGTAACCCTAGGTACATTCCTGACCCTAACCGTCTCTCTAACAGTAGCTCTCAACCTAACCCTAACCCTAGGTCCAATCCTATCCTAACCGTCTCCCTAAGCCTAGCCCTCAACATAACTCTAACCCTAGGTCCAATCCTAACCCTAACCGTCTCTCTAAACCTAGCCCTCAACATAACCCTAAAGCTAGGTCCAATCCTAACCCTGACCTTCTCTCTAACCCTAGCCCTCAACATAACCCTAACCCTAGGTCCAATCCTAACCCTAACCGTCTCTCTAACCATAGCCCTCAACATAACCCTAACCCTAGGTCCAATCCTAACCCTAACCGTCTCTCTAACCCTAGCCCTGAACATAACCCTAACCTTAGGTCCAATCCTAACTCTAACCGTCTCTCTAATCCTAGCCCTCAAACTAAACCTAACCCTAGGTCCAATCCTAACCCTAACCGTCTCTCTAACCTTAGCCCTCAACATAACCCTAACCCTAGGTCCAATCCTCATCGTAACCGTCTCTCTAACCTTAGCCCTCAACCTAACCCTAACCCTAGGTCCAATCCTCACCCTAAACGTCTCTCTAACCCTAGCCCTCAACATAACCCTAACCCTAGGTCCAATCCTAACCCTAACCGTCTCTCTAACAGTAGTCCTCAAGATAACCCTAACCCTAGGTCCAATCCTAACCCTAACCGTCTCTCTAACCCTAGCCCTCAACATAACCCTAACCCTAGGTCCAATCCTAACCCTAACCGTCTCTCTAACCCTAGCCCTCATCATAACACTAACCCTCGGTCCAATCCTAAACCTTACCGTCTCTCTAACCCTAGCCCTCAACATAACCCTAACCCTAGGTCCAATCCTAACCCTAACCGTCTCTCCAACCCTAGCCCTCAACATAATCCTAACCCTAAGTCCAATCCTCCCCCTTACCGTTTCTCTATCCCTAGCCCTCAACATAACCCTAACCCTAGGTCCAATCCTAACCCTAACCGTCTCTCTAAACCTAGCCCTCAACATAACCCTAACCTTAGATCCAATCCTACCCTAACCGTCTCTCTAACCCTAGCCCTTTACATAACCCTAACCCTAGTTCCAATCCTAACTCTAACCGTGTCTCTAACCCTAGCCCTGAACATAAACCTAACCCTAGGTCCAATCCTAACCCTAACCGTCTATCTAACCCTAGCCCTCAACATACCCCTAACCGTACATCTTATCCTAACCCTAACTGTCTCTCTGACCCTAGAGCTGAACATAACCCTAACCCTAGGTCCAATACTAACCCTAACCGTCTCTCTTACCCTAGCCCTCAACATACCCCTATCCGTAGGCCTAATCGTATCCCTAACCGCCTCTCTAACCCTAGCCCTCAACATAACCCTAAACCTTGGTCCAATCCTAACCCTAACCGTCTCTCTAACCCTAGCCCTCAACATAAACCTAACGCTAGGTCCAATCCTCACCCTAACTGTCTCTCTAACCCTAGCCCTCAATCTAACCCTAACCCTAGGTCCAATCCTAGCCCTAACCGTCTCTCTAACCCTAGCCCTCAACATAACCCTAACCCTAGGTCCAATCCCAACCCTAACCGTCTCTCTAACCCTAGCCCTCCACCTAACTCTAACCCTAGTTCCAATCCTAACCCTAACCATCTCTCTAACCCTAGCCCTCAACATAACCCTAACCCTAGGTCCAATCCGTCCCTTACTGTCTCTCTAATCCTAGCCCTCAACATAACCCTAACCCTAGGTCCAAACCTAACCCTAACCGTCTCTCTAACCCTAGCCCTCACCCTAACCCTAACCCTAGGTCCAATCCTAACCCTAACCGTCTCACTAACCATAGCTCTCAACCGAACCCTAACCCTAGGTCCAATCCTAACCCTAACCGTCTCTCTAACAGTAGCCCTCACCCTAACCCTAACCCTAGGTCCAATCGTAACCCTAACCGTCTGTCTAACCCTAGCCCTCAACATAACCCTAACCCTACGTCCAATAGTAACCCTAACCGTCTCTCTAACCCTAGCCCTCAACATTACCCTAACCCTAGGTCCACTCCTCACCCTAACTGTCTCTCTAACCCTAGCCCTCAACCTAACCCTATCCCTAGGTCCAATCCTAGCCCTAACCGTCTCTCTAACCCTAACCCTCAACATAACCCTAACCCTAGGTCCAATCCTAGCCCTAACCGTCTGTCTAACCCTAGCCCTCATCATAACCCTAACCCTAGGTCCAATCCTAACCCTAACCATCTTTCTAACCCTAGCCCTCAACGTAACCGTAACCCTAGGTCCAATCCTAACCCTAACCGTCTCTCTAACCCTAGCCCACAACATAACCCTAACCCTAGGTCCAATCCTAACCCTAACCGTCTTTCTAACCCTAGCCCACAACGTAACCGTAACCCTAGGTCCAATCCTAACCCTAACCGTCTCTCTAACCCTAGCCCACAACATAACCCTAACCCTAGGTCCAATCCTAACCCTAACCGTCTTTCTAACCCTAGCCCACAACGTAACCCTAACCCTAGGTCCAATCCTAACCCTAACCGTCTCTCTAAACCTAGCCCTCAGCATAACCCTAACCCTAGGTCCAATCCTAACCCTAACCATCTCTCTAACCCTAGCCCTCAGCATAACCCTAACCCTAGGTCCAATCCTAACCCTAACCGTCTCTCTAACCCTAGCCCTCAACCTAACCCTAACCCTAGGTCCAATCCTAACCCTAACCGTCTCTCTAACAGTACCCCTCAACCTAACTCTAACCCTAGGTCCAATCCTAACCCTAACCGTCTCTCTAACCCTAGCCCTCAACCTAAACCTCATCCGACGTCCAATTCTAACCCTAACCGTCTCTCTAACCCTAGCCCTCAACATAACCCTAACCCTAGGTCCAATCCTAACCCTAACCGTCTCTCTAACCCTAGCCCTCAACCTAACCCTAACCCTAGGTCCAATCCTAACCCTAACCGTCTCTCTAACCCTAGCCCTCAACCTAACCCTAACCCTAGGTCCAATCCTAGCACTAACCATCTCTCTAACCCTAGCCCTCAACATAACGCTAACCCTAGGTCCAATCCTAACCCTAACCGTCTCCCAACCCTAGCCCTCAACATAACCATAACCGTAGGTCCAATCCTAAGTCTAACAGTCTCTCTAATCCTAGCCCTCAACATAACCCTAACCCTAGGTCCAATCCTAACCTAAACCGTCTCTCTAACACTAGCCCTCAACCTAACCCTAACCCTAGGTCCAATCCTAACCCTAACCGTCTCTCTAACAGTACCCCTCAACCTAACCCTAACCCTAGGTCCAATCCTAACCCTAACCGTCTCTCTAACCCTAGCCCTCAACATAAACCTAACCCTAGGTCCAATCATTGCACTAACCGTCTCTCTAACCCTAGCCCTCAACCTAAACCTAATCCGACTTCCAATCCTAACCCTAACCGTGTCTCTAACCCTAGCCCTCAACATAACCCTAACCCTAGGTCCAATCCTAACCCTAACCGTCTCTCTAACCATAGCCCCCAACCTAACCCTAACCCTAGGTCCAATCCTAACCCTAACCGTCTCTCTAACCCTAGCCCTCACCCTAACCCTAACCCTAGGTCCAATCCTAACCCTAACCGTCTCACTAACCATAGCTCTCAACCGAACCCTAACCCTAGGTCCAATCCTAACCCTAACCGTCTCTCTAACAGTAGCCCTCAACCTAACCCTAATCCTAGGTCCAATCCTAACCCTAACCCTCTCTCTAACCCTAGCCCTCAACATAACCCTAACCCTACGTCCAATAGTAACCCTAACCGTCTCTCTAACCCTAGCCCTCAACATTACCCTAACCCTAGGTCCACTCCTCACCCTAACTGTCTCTCTAACCCTAGCCCTCAACCTAACCCTAACCCTAGGTCCAATCCTAGCCCTAACCGTCTCTCTAACCCTAACCCTCAACATAACCCTAACTCTAGGTCCAATCCGAACCCTAACCGTCTCTCTAACCCTAGCCCTGAACATAAACCTAACCCTAGGTCCAATCCTAACCCTAACCGTCTCTCTAACCCTAGCCCTCAACACACCCCTAACCCTAGGTCCAATCGTAAACCTAACCGTGTCTCTAACCCTAGCCCTCAGCATAACCCTAACCCTAGGTCCAATCCTAACCCTAACCGTCTCTCTAACCCTAGCCCTCAACCTAACCCTAACCCTAGGTCCAATCCTAACCCTAACCGTCTCTCTAAGAGTACCCCTCAACCTAACCCTAACCCTAGGTCCAATCCTAACCCTAACCGTCTCTCTAACCCTAGCCCTCAAACTAAAACTAATCCGACGTCCAATCCTAACCCTAACCGTCTCTCTAACCCTAGCCCTCAACATAACCCTAACCCTATGTCCAATCCTCATCCTAACCGTCTCTCTACCCTTAGCCCTCAACCTAACCCTAACCCTAGGTCCAATCATTGCACTAACCGTCTCTCTAACCCTAGCCCTCAACATAACCCTAACCCTAGGTCCAATCTTAACCCTAACCGTCTCTCTAACCCTAGCCCTCAACATAAGCATAAACGTATGTCCAATCCTAACCCTAACCGTCTCTCTAACCCTAGCCCTCAACATAACCCTAACCCTAGGTCCAATCGTAACCCTAACCGTCTCTCTAACCCTAGCCCTCAACATTACCCTAACCCTAGGTCCAATCCTCACCCTAACTGTCTCTCTAACCCTAGCCCTCAACCTAACCCTAACCCTAGGTCCAATCCTAGCCCTAACCGTCTCTCTAACCCTAACCCTCAACATAACCCTAACCCTTGGTCCAATCCGAACCCTAACCGTCTCTCTAACCCTAGCCCTGAATATAAACCTAACCCTAGGTCCAATCCTAACCCTAACCGTCTCTCTAACCCTAGCCCTCAACATACCCCTAACCCTAGGTCCAATCGTAAACCTAACCGTGTCTCTAACCCTAGCCCTCAGCATAACCCTAACCCTAGGTCCAATCCTAACCTTAACCGTCTCTATAACAGTACCCCTCGACCTAACCCTAACCCTAGGTCCAATCCTAACCCTAACCGTCTCTCTAACCCTAGCCCTCAACATAACCCTAACCCTAGGTCCAATCTTGCACTAACCGTCTCTCTAACCCTAGCCCTCAACATAACCCTAACCCTAGGTCCAATCCTAACCCTAACCGTCTCTCTAACCCTAGCATTCAACATAACCCTAACCCTAGGTCCAATCCGAACCCTAACTGTCTCTCTAACCCTAGCCCTCAACATAACCCTAACCCTAAGTCCAATCCTAACCCTAACCGTCTCTCTAACCCTAGCCCTCAAAATAAACCTAACCCTAGGTCCAATCCTAACCCTAACCGTCTCTCTAACCATAGCCCTCAACCTAACCCTAACCCTAGGTTCAATCCTAACTCTAACCGTCTCTCTAAGAGTAGCCCTCAACCTAACCCTAACCGTAGGTCCAATCCTAAACCTAACCGTCTCTCTATCCCTAGCCCTCAACATAACCCTAACCCTAGGTCCAATCCTAACCCTAACCGTCTCTCTAAACCTAGCCCTCAACATAACCCTAAACCTAGGTCCAATACTAACCCTGACCGTCTCTCTAAACCTAGCCCTCAACATAACCCTAACCCTAGGTCCAATCCTAACCCTAACCGTCTCTCTAACCCTAGCCATCAACCTAAACCTAATCCGACCTCCAATCCTAACCCTAACCGTCTCTCTAACCCTAGCCCTCAACATAACCCTATCCCTATGTACAATCCTCATCCTAACCATCTCTCTAACCTTCGCCCTCAACGTAACCCTAACCCTAGGTCCAATCCTAGCCCTAACCGTCTCTCTAACCCTAGCCCTCATCATAACCCTAACCCTAGGTCCAATCGTAACCCTAACCACCCCTCTAACCCTAGCCCTCAACGAAACCCTAACCCTAGGTCCAATCCTAACCCTAACCGTCTCTCTAACCCTAGCCCTCAACATAACCCTAACCCTAGGCCCAATCCTAACCTTAACCGTCTCTCTAAACCTAGCCCTCAACATAACCCTAACCCTAGGTCCAATACTAAACCTGACCGTCTCTCTAACCCTAGACCTCAACATAACCCTAACCCTAGGTCCAATCCCAATCGTAACCGTCTCTCTAACCTTAGCCCTAAACATAACGCTAACCCTAGGTCCAATCCTAGCACTAACCGTCTCTCTAACCCTAGCCATCAACCTAAACCTAATCCGACCTCCAATCCTAACCCTAACCGTCTCTCTAACCCTAGCCCTCAACATAACCCTAACCCTATGTACAATCCTCATCCTAACCATCTCTCTAACCTTCGCCCTCAACGTAACCCTAACCCTAGGTCCAATCCTAGCCCTAACCGTCTCTCTAAACCTAGCCCTCATCATAACCCTAACCCTAGGTCCAATCGTAACCCTAACCACCCCTCTAACCCTAGCCCTCAACGAAACCCTAACCCTAGGTCCAATCCTAACCCTAACCGTCTCTCTAACCCTAGCCCTCAACATAACCCTAACCCTAGGCCCAATCCTAACCTTAACCGTCTCTCTAAACCTAGCCCTCAACATAACCCTAACCCTAGGTCCAATCCTAACCCTGACCGTCTCTCTAAATCTAGCCCTCAACATAACCCTAAGCCTAGGTCCAATACTAAACCTGACCGTCTCTCTAACCCTAGACCTCAACATAACCCTAACCCTAGGTCCACTCCTCATCGTAACCGTCTCTCTAACCTTAGCCCTAAACATAACGCTAACCCTAGGTCCAATCCTAGCACTAACCGTCTCTCTAACCCTAGCCCTCAACATAACCCTAACCCTAGGTCCAATCCTAACCCTAACCGTCTCTCTAACCCTAGCCTTCAACATAACTCTAACCCTAGTTCCAATCCTAACCCTAACCGTCTCTCTAACCCTAGCCCTCAACATAACCCTAACCCTAGGTCCAATCCTCCCCCTTACTGTCTCTCTATCCCTAGCCCTCAACATAACCCTAACCCTAGGTCCAATCCTAACCCTAACCGTCTCTCTAACCCTAGCCCTCAACATAACCCTAACCCTAATTCCAATCGTAACCCTACCCGTCTCTCTAACCCTAGCTCTCAACATACCCCTAACCGTAGGTCTAATCCTAACCCTAACCGTCTCTCTGAACCTAGCCCTCAACATAACCCTAACCCTAGGTCCAATCCTAACCCTAAACGTCTCTCTAACACTAGCCCTCCACCTAACCCTAACCCTAGGTCCAATCCTAACCCTAACTGTCTCTCTAACCCTAGCCCTCAACTTAACCCTAACCCTAGGTCCAATCCTAACCGTAACCGTCTCTCTAACAGTAGACCTTAACCTAAACCTAACCCTAGGTCCAATCCTAACCCTAACCGTCTCTCTAACCCTAGCCCTCAACATAACCCTAAACCTAGGTCCAATCATAACCCTAACCGTCTCTCTAAACCTAGCCCTCAACATAACCCTAACCCTAGGTTCAATCCTAACCTTCACCGTCTCTCTAACCCTAGCCCTCAAAATAACCCTAACCCTAGGTCCAATTCTAACCCTGACCGTCTCTCTAACCCTAGCCCTCAACATAACCCTAATCCTAGGTCCAATCCTAACCCTAACCGTCGTTCTAACCCTAGCCCTCAACATAACCCTAACCCTAGGTCCAATTCTAACCCTGACCGTCTCTCTAACCCTAGCCCTCAACATAACCCTAACCCTAGGTCCAATCCTAACCCTAACCGTCTCTCTAACCCTAGCCCTCAACATAACCCTAACCCTAGGTCCAATCCTAACCCTGACCGTCTCTCTAACCCTAGCCCTCAACATAACCCTAACCCTAGGTCCAATCCTCCCCCTTACCGTCTCTCTAACCCTAGCCCTCAACATAACCCTAGCCCTAGGTCCAATCCTAACACTAACCGTCTCTCTAACCCTAGCCCTCAACATAAACCTAACCCTAGGTCCAATCCTAACCCTGACCGTCTCTCTAACCCTAGCCCTCAACATAACCCTAATCCTAGGTCCAATCCTAACCCTAACCGTCGTTCTAACCCTAGCCCTCAATCTAACCCTAACCCTAGGTCCAATCCTAGACCTAACCGTCTCTCTAACCCTAACCCTCAACATAACCCTATCCCTAGGTCCAATCCCAACCCTAACCGTCTCTCTAACCCTAGCCCTCAACGTAACAATAACCCTAGGTCCAATCCTAACACTAACCGTCTCTCTAACCCTAGCCCTCAACATAACCCTAACCCTAGGTCAAATCCTAACCCTAACCGTGTCTCTAAACCTAGCCCTCAACCTAACCCTAACTCTAGGTCCAATCCTAACCCTAACCGTGTCTCTAACCCTATCCCTCAACCTAACCCTAACCCAGGGTCCAATAATAACCATAACTTTCTCTCTAATCCTAGCCTTCAGCATAAACCTAACCCTTGGTCTAATCCTAACCCTATCCGTC
Organism: Miniopterus schreibersii; assembly: GCF_964146895.1. Taxonomy (NCBI): domain Eukaryota; kingdom Metazoa; phylum Chordata; class Mammalia; order Chiroptera; family Miniopteridae; genus Miniopterus; species Miniopterus schreibersii. The sequence continues at coordinate 136,778 of NW_027669783.1, read as the reverse complement.
TCTCTGACCATAGCACTCAACATAACCCTAACCCTAGGTCCCATCCTAACCCTAACCGTCTCTCTAACCCAAGCCCTCCACCTAACCCTAACCCTAGGTCCAATCCTAACCCTAACCGTCTCTCTAACCCTAGCCCTCAACCTAACCCTAACCCTAGGTCCATTCCTAACCCTAACCGTCTCTCTAACCCTAGCCCTCAACATAACCCTAACCCTAGGTCCAATCCTCCCCCTTACTGTCTCTCTAACCCTAGCCCTCAACATAACCCTAGCCCTAGGTCCAATCCTAACCCTAACCGTCTCTCTAACCCTAGCCCTCAACATAACCCTAACCCTAGATCCAATCCTAACCCTAACCGTCTCTCTAACCCTAGCCCTCAACATAACCCTAACCCTAGGTCCAATCCTAACCCTAACCGTCTCTCTAACCCTAGCCCTCAACATAACCCTAACACTGGGTCCAATCCTCACCCTAACTCTCTCTCTAACCCTAGCCCTCAATCTAACCCTAACCCTAGGTCCAATCCTAGCCCTAACCGTCTGTCTATCCATAGCCCTCAACATAACCCTAACCCTAGGTCCAATCCTAAACCTAACCGTCTCTCTAGCCCTAGCCCTCAACGTAACAATAACCCTAGGTCCAATCCTAACCCTAACCGTCTCTCTAACCCTAGCCCTCAACATAACCATAACCCTAGGTCCAATCGTAACCCTAACCGTCTCTCTAACCCTAGCTCTCAACATACCCCTAACCGTAGGTCTAATCCTAACCCTAACCGTCATTCTGACCCTAGCCCTCCACCTAACCCTAACCCTAGGTCCAATCCTAACCCTAACCGTCTCTCTAAACCTAGCCCTCAACCTAACTCTAACCCTAGATCCAATCCTAACCCTAACCGTCTCTCTAACCCTAGCCCTCAACATAACCCTAACCCTAGGTCCAATCCTAACCCTGACCGTCTCTCTAACCCTAGCCCTCAACATAACCCTAACCCTAGGTCCAATCCTCCCCCTTACCGTCTCTCTAACCCTAGCCCTCAACATAACCCTAGCCCTAGGTCCAATCCTAACCCTAACCGTCTCTCTAACCCTAGCCCTCAACATACCGCTAACCGTAGGTCTAATCCTAACCCTAACTGTCTCTCTGACCTTAGCCCTCAACATAACCCTAACCTTAGGTCCAATCCTAACCCTAACCGTCTCTCTAACCCTAGCCCTCAACATAGCCCTAACTGTAGGTCTAATCCTAAACCTAACCGCCTGTCTAAACCTAGCCCTCAACATAACGATAACCATAGGTCCAATCCTAACCCTAAGCGTCTCTCTAACCCTAGCCCTCAACATAACCCTAACCCTAGGTCCAATCGTAACCCTAACCGTCTCTCTAACCCTAGCCCTCAACATAACCCTAACACTAGGTCCAATCCTCACCCTAACTGTCTCTCTAACCCCAGCCCTCAATCTAACCCTAACCCTAGGTCCAAACCTAGCCCTAACTGTCTCTCTAACCCTAGCCCTCAACATAACCCTAACCCTAGGTCCAATCCTAACCCTAACCGTCTCTCTAACCCTAGCCCTCAACGTAACAATAACCCTAGGTCCAATTCTAACCCTTACCGTCTCTCTAACCATAGCCCTCAACCTAACCCTAACCCTAGGTCGAATCCTAACCTTCACCGTCTCTCTAACCCTAGCCCTCAACATAACCCTATCCCTAGGTCCAATTCTAACCCTGACCGTCTCTCTAACCCTAGCCCTCAACATAACCCTAACCCTAGGTCCAATCCTAACCCTAACCGTCTCTCTAACCCTAGCCCTCAACATAACCCTAACCCTAGGTCCAATCCTAACCCTGACCGTCTCTCTAACCCTAGCCCTCAACATAACCCTTACCCTAGGTCCAAGCCTCCCCCTTACCGTCTCTCTAACCCTAGCCCACAACATAACCCTAGCCCTAGGTCCAATCCTAACCCTAACCGTCTCGCTAACCCTAGCCCTCAACATACCGCTAACCGTAGGTCTAATCCTAACCCTAACTGTCTCTCTGACCTTAGCCCTCAACGTAACCCTAACCCTAGGTCCAATCCTAACCCTAACCGTCTCTCTAAACCTAGCCTTCAACATAACCCTAAACCTAGGTCCAATCATAACCCTAACCGTCTCTCTAAACGTAGCCCTCAACATAACCCTAACCCTAGGTCCAATCCTAACCTTCCTCGTCTCTCTAACCCTAGCCCTCAACATAACCCTAACCCTAGGTCCAATCCTAACCCTGACCGTCTCTCTAACCCTAGCCCTCAACATAACCCTAACCCTAGGTCCAATCCTCCCCCTTACCGTCTCTCTAACCCTAGCCCTCAACATAGCCCTAGCCCTAGTTCCAATCCTAACCCTAACCGTCTCTCTAACCCTAGGCCTCATCATAATCCTAACCGTAGGTCTAATCCTAACCCTAACCGTCTCTCTGACCCTAGCCCTCAACATAACCCTAACCCTAGGTCCAATCCTAACCCACACCGTCTCTCTAACCCTAGCCCTCAACATAACCCTAACCCTAGGTCCAATCCTAACCCTGACCGTCTCTCTAACCCTAGCCCTCAACATAGCCCTAGCCCTAGGTCCAATCCTAACCCTAACCGTCTCTCTAACCCTAGGCCTCAACATAACCCTAACCCTAATTCCAATCGTAAAACTAACCGTCTCTCTAACCCTAGCTCTCAACATACCCCTAACCGTAGGTCTAATCCTAACCCTAACCGTGTCTCTGACCCTAGCCCTCAACATAACCCTAACCCTAGGTCCAATCCTAACCCACACCGTCTCTCTAACCCTGGCCCTCAACATAACCCTAACCCTAGGTCCAATCCTAACCCTGACCGTCTCTCTAACCCTAGCCCTCAACATAACCCTAACCCTAGGTCCAATCCTAAACCTAACCGTCTCTCTAACCCTAGCCCTCAACATAACCCTACCCTAGGTCCAATCCTAACCCTAACCGTCTGTCTAACCCTAGCCCTCAACATAACCCTAACCCTAGGTCCAATCCTCCCCCTTACCGTTTCTCTAAACCTAGCCCTCAACATAACCCTAACCCTAGGTCCAATCCTAACCCTAACCGTCTCTCTAACCCTAGCCCTTAACATAACCCTAACCCTAGATCCAATCCTAACCCTAACCGTCTCTCTAATCCTAGCCCTCAACATAACCCTAACCCTAGGTCCAGTCCTAACCCTAACCGTCTCTCTAACCCTAGCCCTCAACATAACCATACACGTATGTCCAATCCTAACCCTAACCGTCTCTCTAACCCTAGCCATCAACCTAAACCTAATCCGACGTCCAATCCTAACCCTAACCGTCTCTCTAACCCTAGCCCTCAACATAACCCTAACCCTATGTCCAATCCTCATCCTAACCGTCTCTCTAACCTTAGCCCTCAACCTAACCCTAACCCTAGGTCCAATCATTGCACTAACCGTCTCTCTAACCCTAGCCCTCAACATAACCCTAACCCTAGGTCCAATCTTAACCCTAACCGTCTCTCTAACCCTAGCCCTCAACATAACGATAACCCTAGGTCCAATCCTAACCCTAAGGGTCTCTCTAAACCTAGCCCTCAACCTAACCCTAACCCTAGGTCCAATCCTAACCCTAACCGCCTCTCTAACCCTAGCCCTCAACATAACGATAACCCTAGGTCCAATCCTAACGCTAACCGTCTCTCTAACCCTAGCCCTCAACATAACCCTAACCCTAGGTCCAATCCTAACCCTAACCGTCTCTTTAACCCTCGCCCTCAACATAACCCTAACACTAGGTCCAATCCTCACCCTAACCGTCTCTCTTACCCTAGCCCTCAACCTAACTCTAACCCTAGGTCCAATCCTAACCATAACCATCTCTCTAATTCTAGCCCTCAGCATAACCCTAACCCTAGGTCCAATCCTAAACCTAACCGTCTCTCTAACCCTAGCCCTCAACATAACCATAACCGTAGGTCCAATCCTAACTCTAACAGTCTCTCTAATCCTAGCCCTCAACATAACCCTAACCCTAGGTCCAATCCTAACCCTAACCGTCTCTCTAACCCTAGCCCTCAACCTAACCCTAATCCTAGGTCCAATCCTAACCATAACCGTCTCTCTAACCCTAGCCCTCAACCTACACCTAATCCGACTTCCAATCCTAACCCTAACCGTGTCTCTAACCCTAGCCCTCAACATAACCCTAACCCTAGGTCCAATCCTAACCCTAACCGTCTCTCTAACCCTAGCCCTCAACCTAACCCTAACCCTAGGTCCAATCCTAACCCTAACCGTCTCTCTAACCCTAGCTCTCAACATAACCCTATCCCTAAGTCCAATCCTAACCCTAACGATCTCTCTAACCCTAGCCCTCAACCTAACCCTAACCCTAGGTCCAATCCTAACCCTAACCGTCTCTCTAACCCTAGCCATCAACCTAAACCTAATCCGACGTCCAATCCTAACCCTAACCGTCTCTCTAACCCTAGCCCTCAAACTAAAACTAATCCGACGTCCAATCCTAACCCTAACCGTCTCTCTAACCCTAGCCCTCAACATAACCCTAACCCTATGTCCAATCCTCATCCTAACCGTCTCTCTACCCTTAGCCCTCAACCTAACCCTAACCCTAGGTCCAATCATTGCACTAACCGTCTCTCTAACCCTAGCCCTCAACATAACCCTAACCCTAGGTCCAATCTTAACCCTAACCGTCTCTCTAACCCTAGCCCTCAACATAAGCATAAACGTATGTCCAATCCTAACCCTAACCGTCTCTCTAACCCTAGCCCTCAACATAACCCTAACCCTAGGTCCAATCGTAACCCTAACCGTCTCTCTAACCCTAGCCCTCAACATTACCCTAACCCTAGGTCCAATCCTCACCCTAACTGTCTCTCTAACCCTAGCCCTCAACCTAACCCTAACCCTAGGTCCAATCCTAGCCCTAACCGTCTCTCTAACCCTAACCCTCAACATAACCCTAACCCTTGGTCCAATCCGAACCCTAACCGTCTCTCTAACCCTAGCCCTGAATATAAACCTAACCCTAGGTCCAATCCTAACCCTAACCGTCTCTCTAACCCTAGCCCTCAACATACCCCTAACCCTAGGTCCAATCGTAAACCTAACCGTGTCTCTAACCCTAGCCCTCAGCATAACCCTAACCCTAGGTCCAATCCTAACCTTAACCGTCTCTATAACAGTACCCCTCGACCTAACCCTAACCCTAGGTCCAATCCTAACCCTAACCGTCTCTCTAACCCTAGCCCTCAACATAACCCTAACCCTAGGTCCAATCTTGCACTAACCGTCTCTCTAACCCTAGCCCTCAACATAACCCTAACCCTAGGTCCAATCCTAACCCTAACCGTCTCTCTAACCCTAGCATTCAACATAACCCTAACCCTAGGTCCAATCCGAACCCTAACTGTCTCTCTAACCCTAGCCCTCAACATAACCCTAACCCTAAGTCCAATCCTAACCCTAACCGTCTCTCTAACCCTAGCCCTCAAAATAAACCTAACCCTAGGTCCAATCCTAACCCTAACCGTCTCTCTAACCATAGCCCTCAACCTAACCCTAACCCTAGGTTCAATCCTAACTCTAACCGTCTCTCTAAGAGTAGCCCTCATCCTAACCTAACCGTAGGTCCAATCCTAAACCTAACCGTCTCTCTATCCCTAGCCCTCAACATAACCCTAACCCTAGGTCCAATCCTAACCCTAACCGTCTCTCTAAACCTAGCCCTCAACATAACCCTAAACCTAGGTCCAATACTAACCCTGACCGTCTCTCTAAACCTAGCCCTCAACATAACCCTAACCCTAGGTCCAATCCTAACCCTAACCGTCTCTCTAACCCTAGCCATCAACCTAAACCTAATCCGACCTCCAATCCTAACCCTAACCGTCTCTCTAACCCTAGCCCTCAACATAACCCTATCCCTATGTACAATCCTCATCCTAACCATCTCTCTAACCTTCGCCCTCAACGTAACCCTAACCCTAGGTCCAATCCTAGCCCTAACCGTCTCTCTAACCCTAGCCCTCATCATAACCCTAACCCTAGGTCCAATCGTAACCCTAACCACCCCTCTAACCCTAGCCCTCAACGAAACCCTAACCCTAGGTCCAATCCTAACCCTAACCGTCTCTCTAACCCTAGCCCTCAACATAACCCTAACCCTAGGCCCAATCCTAACCTTAACCGTCTCTCTAAACCTAGCCCTCAACATAACCCTAACCCTAGGTCCAATACTAAACCTGACCGTCTCTCTAACCCTAGACCTCAACATAACCCTAACCCTAGGTCCAATCCTCATCGTAACCGTCTCTCTAACCTTAGCCCTAAACATAACGCTAACCCTAGGTCCAATCCTAGCACTAACCGTCTCTCTAACCCTAGCCATCAACCTAAACCTAATCCGACCTCCAATCCTAACCCTAACCGTCTCTCTAACCCTAGCCCTCAACATAACAGTAACCCTATGTACAATCCTCATCCTAACCATCTCTCTAACCTTCGCCCTCAACGTAACCCTAACCCTAGGTCCAATCCTAGCCCTAACCGTCTCTCTAAACCTAGCCCTCATCATAACCCTAACCCTAGGTCCAATCGTAACCCTAACCACCCCTCTAACCCTAGCCCTCAACGAAACCCTAACCCTAGGTCCAATCCTAACCCTAACCGTCTCTCTAACCCTAGCCCTCAACATAACCCTAACCCTAGGCCCAATCCTAACCTTAACCGTCTCTCTAAACCTAGCCCTCAACATAACCCTAACCCTAGGTCCAATCCTAACCCTGACCGTCTCTCTAAATCTAGCCCTCAACATAACCCTAAGCCTAGGTCCAATACTAAACCTGACCGTCTCTCTAACCCTAGACCTCAACATAACCCTAACCCTAGGTCCACTCCTCATCGTAACCGTCTCTCTAACCTTAGCCCTAAACATAACGCTAACCCTAGGTCCAATCCTAGCACTAACCGTCTCTCTAACCCTAGCCCTCAACATAACCCTAACCCTAGGTCCAATCCTAACCCTAACCGTCTCTCTAACCCTAGCCTTCAACATAACTCTAACCCTAGTTCCAATCCTAACCCTAACCGTCTCTCTAACCCTAGCCCTCAACATAACCCTAACCCTAGGTCCAATCCTCCCCCTTACTGTCTCTCTATCCCTAGCCCTCAACATAACCCTAACCCTAGGTCCAATCCTAACCCTAACCGTCTCTCTAACCCTAGCCCTCAACATAACCCTAACCCTAATTCCAATCGTAACCCTACCCGTCTCTCTAACCCTAGCTCTCAACATACCCCTAACCGTAGGTCTAATCCTAACCCTAACCGTCTCTCTGAACCTAGCCCTCAACATAACCCTAACCCTAGGTCCAATCCTAACCCTAAACGTCTCTCTAACACTAGCCCTCCACCTAACCCTAACCCTAGGTCCAATCCTAACCCTAACTGTCTCTCTAACCCTAGCCCTCAACTTAACCCTAACCCTAGGTCCAATCCTAACCGTAACCGTCTCTCTAACAGTAGACCTTAACCTAAACCTAACCCTAGGTCCAATCCTAACCCTAACCGTCTCTCTAACCCTAGCCCTCAACATAACCCTAAACCTAGGTCCAATCATAACCCTAACCGTCTCTCTAAACCTAGCCCTCAACATAACCCTAACCCTAGGTTCAATCCTAACCTTCACCGTCTCTCTAACCCTAGCCCTCAAAATAACCCTAACCCTAGGTCCAATTCTAACCCTGACCGTCTCTCTAACCCTAGCCCTCAACATAACCCTAATCCTAGGTCCAATCCTAACCCTAACCGTCGTTCTAACCCTAGCCCTCAACATAACCCTAACCCTAGGTCCAATTCTAACCCTGACCGTCTCTCTAACCCTAGCCCTCAACATAACCCTAACCCTAGGTCCAATCCTAACCCTAACCGTCTCTCTAACCCTAGCCCTCAACATAACCCTAACCCTAGGTCCAATCCTAACCCTGACCGTCTCTCTAACCCTAGCCCTCAACATAACCCTAACCCTAGGTCCAATCCTCCCCCTTACCGTCTCTCTAACCCTAGCCCTCAACATAACCCTAGCCCTAGGTCCAATCCTAACACTAACCGTCTCTCTAACCCTAGCCCTCAACATAAACCTAACCCTAGGTCCAATCCTAACCCTGACCGTCTCTCTAACCCTAGCCCTCAACATAACCCTAATCCTAGGTCCAATCCTAACCCTAACCGTCGTTCTAACCCTAGCCCTCAATCTAACCCTAACCCTAGGTCCAATCCTAGACCTAACCGTCTCTCTAACCCTAACCCTCAACATAACCCTATCCCTAGGTCCAATCCCAACCCTAACCGTCTCTCTAACCCTAGCCCTCAACGTAACAATAACCCTAGGTCCAATCCTAACACTAACCGTCTCTCTAACCCTAGCCCTCAACATAACCCTAACCCTAGGTCAAATCCTAACCCTAACCGTGTCTCTAAACCTAGCCCTCAACCTAACCCTAACTCTAGGTCCAATCCTAACCCTAACCGTGTCTCTAACCCTATCCCTCAACCTAACCCTAACCCAGGGTCCAATAATAACCATAACTTTCTCTCTAATCCTAGCCTTCAGCATAAACCTAACCCTTGGTCTAATCCTAACCCTATCCGTCTCTCTGACCATAGCACTCAACATAACCCTAACCCTAGGTCCCATCCTAACCCTAACCGTCTCTCTAACCCAAGCCCTCCACCTAACCCTAACCCTAGGTCCAATCCTAACCCTAACCGTCTCTCTAACCCTAGCCCTCAACCTAACCCTAACCCTAGGTCCATTCCTAACCCTAACCGTCTCTCTAACCCTAGCCCTCAACATAACCCTAACCCTAGGTCCAATCCTCCCCCTTACTGTCTCTCTAACCCTAGCCCTCAACATAACCCTAGCCCTAGGTCCAATCCTAACCCTAACCGTCTCTCTAACCCTAGCCCTCAACATAACCCTAACCCTAGATCCAATCCTAACCCTAACCGTCTCTCTAACCCTAGCCCTCAACATAACCCTAACCCTAGGTCCAATCCTAACCCTAACCGTCTCTCTAACCCTAGCCCTCAACATAACCCTAACACTGGGTCCAATCCTCACCCTAACTCTCTCTCTAACCCTAGCCCTCAATCTAACCCTAACCCTAGGTCCAATCCTAGCCCTAACCGTCTGTCTATCCATAGCCCTCAACATAACCCTAACCCTAGGTCCAATCCTAAACCTAACCGTCTCTCTAGCCCTAGCCCTCAACGTAACAATAACCCTAGGTCCAATCCTAACCCTAACCGTCTCTCTAACCCTAGCCCTCAACATAACCATAACCCTAGGTCCAATCGTAACCCTAACCGTCTCTCTAACCCTAGCTCTCAACATACCCCTAACCGTAGGTCTAATCCTAACCCTAACCGTCTTTCTGACCCTAGCCCTCCACCTAACCCTAACCCTAGGTCCAATCCTAACCCTAACCGTCTCTCTAAACCTAGCCCTCAACCTAACTCTAACCCTAGATCCAATCCTAACCCTAACCGTCTCTCTAACCCTAGCCCTCAACATAACCCTAACCCTAGGTCCAATCCTAACCCTGACCGTCTCTCTAACCCTAGCCCTCAACATAACCCTAACCCTAGGTCCAATCCTCCCCCTTACCGTCTCTCTAACCCTAGCCCTCAACATAACCCTAGCCCTAGGTCCAATCCTAACCCTAACCGTCTCTCTAACCCTAGCCCTCAACATACCGCTAACCGTAGGTCTAATCCTAACCCTAACTGTCTCTCTGACCTTAGCCCTCAACATAACCCTAACCTTAGGTCCAATCCTAACCCTAACCGTCTCTCTAACCCTAGCCCTCAACATAGCCCTAACTGTAGGTCTAATCCTAAACCTAACCGCCTGTCTAAACCTAGCCCTCAACATAACGATAACCATAGGTCCAATCCTAACCCTAAGCGTCTCTCTAACCCTAGCCCTCAACATAACCCTAACCCTAGGTCCAATCGTAACCCTAACCGTCTCTCTAACCCTAGCCCTCAACATAACCCTAACACTAGGTCCAATCCTCACCCTAACTGTCTCTCTAACCCCAGCCCTCAATCTAACCCTAACCCTAGGTCCAAACCTAGCCCTAACCGTCTCTCTAACCCTAGCCCTCAACATAACCCTAACCCTAGGTCCAATCCTAACCCTAACCGTCTCTCTAACCCTAGCCCTCAACGTAACAATAACCCTAGGTCCAATTCTAACCCTTACCGTCTCTCTAACCATAGCCCTCAACCTAACCCTAACCCTAGGTCGAATCCTAACCTTCACCGTCTCTCTAACCCTAGCCCTCAACATAACCCTATCCCTAGGTCCAATTCTAACCCTGACCGTCTCTCTAACCCTAGCCCTCAACATAACCCTAACCCTAGGTCCAATCCTAACCCTAACCGTCTCTCTAACCCTAGCCCTCAACATAACCCTAACCCTAGGTCCAATCCTAACCCTGACCGTCTCTCTAACCCTAGCCCTCAACATAACCCTTACCCTAGGTCCAAGCCTCCCCCTTACCGTCTCTCTAACCCTAGCCCACAACATAACCCTAGCCCTAGGTCCAATCCTAACCCTAACCGTCTCGCTAACCCTAGCCCTCAACATACCGCTAACCGTAGGTCTAATCCTAACCCTAACTGTCTCTCTGACCTTAGCCCTCAACGTAACCCTAACCCTAGGTCCAATCCTAACCCTAACCGTCTCTCTAAACCTAGCCTTCAACATAACCCTAAACCTAGGTCCAATCATAACCCTAACCGTCTCTCTAAACGTAGCCCTCAACATAACCCTAACCCTAGGTCAAATCCTAACCCTAACCGTGTCTCTAAACCTAGCCCTCAACCTAACCCTAACTCTAGGTCCAATCCTAACCCTAACCGTGTCTCTAACCCTATCCCTCAACCTAACCCTAACCCAGGGTCCAATAATAACCATAACTTTCTCTCTAATCCTAGCCTTCAGCATAAACCTAACCCTTGGTCTAATCCTAACCCTATCCGTCTCTCTGACCATAGCACTCAACATAACCCTAACCCTAGGTCCCATCCTAACCCTAACCGTCTCTCTAACCCAAGCCCTCCACCTAACCCTAACCCTAGGTCCAATCCTAACCCTAACCGTCTCTCTAACCCTAGCCCTCAACCTAACCCTAACCCTAGGTCCATTCCTAACCCTAACCGTCTCTCTAACCCTAGCCCTCAACATAACCCTAACCCTAGGTCCAATCCTCCCCCTTACTGTCTCTCTAACCCTAGCCCTCAACATAACCCTAGCCCTAGGTCCAATCCTAACCCTAACCGTCTCTCTAACCCTAGCCCTCAACATAACCCTAACCCTAGATCCAATCCTAACCCTAACCGTCTCTCTAACCCTAGCCCTCAACATAACCCTAACCCTAGGTCCAATCCTAACCCTAACCGTCTCTCTAACCCTAGCCCTCAACATAACCCTAACACTGGGTCCAATCCTCACCCTAACTCTCTCTCTAACCCTAGCCCTCAATCTAACCCTAACCCTAGGTCCAATCCTAGCCCTAACCGTCTGTCTATCCATAGCCCTCAACATAACCCTAACCCTAGGTCCAATCCTAAACCTAACCGTCTCTCTAGCCCTAGCCCTCAACGTAACAATAACCCTAGGTCCAATCCTAACCCTAACCGTCTCTCTAACCCTAGCCCTCAACATAACCATAACCCTAGGTCCAATCGTAACCCTAACCGTCTCTCTAACCCTAGCTCTCAACATACCCCTAACCGTAGGTCTAATCCTAACCCTAACCGTCTTTCTGACCCTAGCCCTCCACCTAACCCTAACCCTAGGTCCAATCCTAACCCTAACCGTCTCTCTAAACCTAGCCCTCAACCTAACTCTAACCCTAGATCCAATCCTAACCCTAACCGTCTCTCTAACCCTAGCCCTCAACATAACCCTAACCCTAGGTCCAATCCTAACCCTGACCGTCTCTCTAACCCTAGCCCTCAACATAACCCTAACCCTAGGTCCAATCCTCCCCCTTACCGTCTCTCTAACCCTAGCCCTCAACATAACCCTAGCCCTAGGTCCAATCCTAACCCTAACCGTCTCTCTAACCCTAGCCCTCAACATACCGCTAACCGTAGGTCTAATCCTAACCCTAACTGTCTCTCTGACCTTAGCCCTCAACATAACCCTAACCTTAGGTCCAATCCTAACCCTAACCGTCTCTCTAACCCTAGCCCTCAACATAGCCCTAACTGTAGGTCTAATCCTAAACCTAACCGCCTGTCTAAACCTAGCCCTCAACATAACGATAACCATAGGTCCAATCCTAACCCTAAGCGTCTCTCTAACCCTAGCCCTCAACATAACCCTAACCCTAGGTCCAATCGTAACCCTAACCGTCTCTCTAACCCTAGCCCTCAACATAACCCTAACACTAGGTCCAATCCTCACCCTAACTGTCTCTCTAACCCCAGCCCTCAATCTAACCCTAACCCTAGGTCCAAACCTAGCCCTAACCGTCTCTCTAACCCTAGCCCTCAACATAACCCTAACCCTAGGTCCAATCCTAACCCTAACCGTCTCTCTAACCCTAGCCCTCAACGTAACAATAACCCTAGGTCCAATTCTAACCCTTACCGTCTCTCTAACCATAGCCCTCAACCTAACCCTAACCCTAGGTCGAATCCTAACCTTCACCGTCTCTCTAACCCTAGCCCTCAACATAACCCTATCCCTAGGTCCAATTCTAACCCTGACCGTCTCTCTAACCCTAGCCCTCAACATAACCCTAACCCTAGGTCCAATCCTAACCCTAACCGTCTCTCTAACCCTAGCCCTCAACATAACCCTAACCCTAGGTCCAATCCTAACCCTGACCGTCTCTCTAACCCTAGCCCTCAACATAACCCTTACCCTAGGTCCAAGCCTCCCCCTTACCGTCTCTCTAACCCTAGCCCACAACATAACCCTAGCCCTAGGTCCAATCCTAACCCTAACCGTCTCGCTAACCCTAGCCCTCAACATACCGCTAACCGTAGGTCTAATCCTAACCCTAACTGTCTCTCTGACCTTAGCCCTCAACGTAACCCTAACCCTAGGTCCAATCCTAACCCTAACCGTCTCTCTAAACCTAGCCTTCAACATAACCCTAAACCTAGGTCCAATCATAACCCTAACCGTCTCTCTAAACGTAGCCCTCAACATAACCCTAACCCTAGGTCCAATCCTAACCTTCCTCGTCTCTCTAACCCTAGCCCTCAACATAACCCTAACCCTAGGTCCAATCCTAACCCTGACCGTCTCTCTAACCCTAGCCCTCAACATAACCCTAACCCTAGGTCCAATCCTCCCCCTTACCGTCTCTCTAACCCTAGCCCTCAACATAGCCCTAGCCCTAGTTCCAATCCTAACCCTAACCGTCTCTCTAACCCTAGGCCTCATCATAATCCTAACCGTAGGTCTAATCCTAACCCTAACCGTCTCTCTGACCCTAGCCCTCAACATAACCCTAACCCTAGGTCCAATCCTAACCCACACCGTCTCTCTAACCTTAGCCCTCAACATAACCCTAACCCTAGGTCCAATCCTAACCCTGACCGTCTCTCTAACCCTAGCCCTCAACATAGCCCTAGCCCTAGGTCCAATCCTAACCCTAACCGTCTCTCTAACCCTAGGCCTCAACATAACCCTAACCCTAATTCCAATCGTAACCCTAACCGTCTCTCTAACCCTAGCTCTCAACATACCCCTAACCGTAGGTCTAATCCCTACCCTAACCGTGTCTCTGACCCTAGCCCTCAACATAACCCTAACCCTAGGTCCAATCCTAACCCACACCGTCTCTCTAACCCTGGCCCTCAACATAACCCTAACCCTAGGTCCAATCCTAACCCTGACCGTCTCTCTAACCCTAGCCCTCAACATAACCCTAACCCTAGGTCCAATCCTAAACCTAACCGTCTCTCTAACCCTAGCCCTCAACATAACCCTACCCTAGGTCCAATCCTAACCCTAACCGTCTGTCTAACCCTAGCCCTCAACATAACCCTAACCCTAGGTCCAATCCTCCCCCTTACCGTTTCTCTAAACCTAGCCCTCAACATAACCCTAACCCTAGGTCCAATCCTAACCCTAACCGTCTCTCTAACCCTAGCCCTTAACATAACCCTAACCCTAGATCCAATCCTAACCCTAACCGTCTCTCTAATCCTAGCCCTCAACATAACCCTAACCCTAGGTCCAGTCCTAACCCTAACCGTCTCTCTAACCCTAGCCCTCAACATAACCATACACGTATGTCCAATCCTAACCCTAACCGTCTCTCTAACCCTAGCCATCAACCTAAACCTAATCCGACGTCCAATCCTAACCCTAACCGTCTCTCTAACCCTAGCCCTCAACATAACCCTAACCCTATGTCCAATCCTCATCCTAACCGTCTCTCTAACCTTAGCCCTCAACCTAACCCTAACCCTAGGTCCAATCATTGCACTAACCGTCTCTCTAACCCTAGCCCTCAACATAACCCTAACCCTAGGTCCAATCTTAACCCTAACCGTCTCTCTAACCCTAGCCCTCAACATAACGATAACCCTAGGTCCAATCCTAACCCTAAGGGTCTCTCTAAACCTAGCCCTCAACCTAACTCTAACCCTAGGTCCAATCCTAACCATAACCATCTCTCTAATTCTAGCCCTCAGCATAACCCTAACCCTAGGTCCAATCCTAAACCTAACCGTCTCTCTAACCCTAGCCCTCAACATAACCATAACCGTAGGTCCAATCCTAACTCTAACAGTCTCTCTAATCCTAGCCCTCAACATAACCCTAACCCTAGGTCCAATCCTAACCCTAACCGTCTCTCTAACCCTAGCCCTCAACCTAACCCTAATCCTAGGTCCAATCCTAACCATAACCGTCTCTCTAACCCTAGCCCTCAACCTACACCTAATCCGACTTCCAATCCTAACCCTAACCGTGTCTCTAACCCTAGCCCTCAACATAACCCTAACCCTAGGTCCAATCCTAACCCTAACCGTCTCTCTAACCCTAGGCCTCATCATAATCCTAACCGTAGGTCTAATCCTAACCCTAACCGTCTCTCTGACCCTAGCCCTCAACATAACCCTAACCCTAGGTCCAATCCTAACCCACACCGTCTCTCTAACCCTAGCCCTCAACATAACCCTAACCCTAGGTCCAATCCTAACCCTGACCGTCTCTCTAACCCTAGCCCTCAACATAGCCCTAGCCCTAGGTCCAATCCTAACCCTAACCGTCTCTCTAACCCTAGGCCTCAACATAACCCTAACCCTAATTCCAATCGTAACCCTAACCGTCTCTCTAACCCTAGCTCTCAACATACCCCTAACCGTAGGTCTAATCCTAACCCTAACCGTGTCTCTGACCCTAGCCCTCAACATAACCCTAACCCTAGGTCCAATCCTAACCCACACCGTCTCTCTAACCCTGGCCCTCAACATAACCCTAACCCTAGGTCCAATCCTAACCCTGACCGTCTCTCTAACCCTAGCCCTCAACATAACCCTAACCCTAGGTCCAATCCTAAACCTAACCGTCTCTCTAACCCTAGCCCTCAACATAACCCTACCCTAGGTCCAATCCTAACCCTAACCGTCTGTCTAACCCTAGCCCTCAACATAACCCTAACCCTAGGTCCAATCCTCCCCCTTACCGTTTCTCTAAACCTAGCCCTCAACATAACCCTAACCCTAGGTCCAATCCTAACCCTAACCGTCTCTCTAACCCTAGCCCTTAACATAACCCTAACCCTAGATCCAATCCTAACCCTAACCGTCTCTCTAATCCTAGCCCTCAACATAACCCTAACCCTAGGTCCAGTCCTAACCCTAACCGTCTCTCTAACCCTAGCCCTCAACATAACCATACACGTATGTCCAATCCTAACCCTAACCGTCTCTCTAACCCTAGCCATCAACCTAAACCTAATCCGACGTCCAATCCTAACCCTAACCGTCTCTCTAACCCTAGCCCTCAACATAACCCTAACCCTATGTCCAATCCTCATCCTAACCGTCTCTCTAACCTTAGCCCTCAACCTAACCCTAACCCTAGGTCCAATCATTGCACTAACCGTCTCTCTAACCCTAGCCCTCAACATAACCCTAACCCTAGGTCCAATCTTAACCCTAACCGTCTCTCTAACCCTAGCCCTCAACATAACGATAACCCTAGGTCCAATCCTAACCCTAAGGGTCTCTCTAAACCTAGCCCTCAACCTAACTCTAACCCTAGGTCCAATCCTAACCATAACCATCTCTCTAATTCTAGCCCTCAGCATAACCCTAACCCTAGGTCCAATCCTAAACCTAACCGTCTCTCTAACCCTAGCCCTCAACATAACCATAACCGTAGGTCCAATCCTAACTCTAACAGTCTCTCTAATCCTAGCCCTCAACATAACCCTAACCCTAGGTCCAATCCTAACCCTAACCGTCTCTCTAACCCTAGCCCTCAACCTAACCCTAATCCTAGGTCCAATCCTAACCATAACCGTCTCTCTAACCCTAGCCCTCAACCTACACCTAATCCGACTTCCAATCCTAACCCTAACCGTGTCTCTAACCCTAGCCCTCAACATAACCCTAACCCTAGGTCCAATCCTAACCCTAACCGTCTCTCTAACCCTAGCCCTCAACCTAACCCTAACCCTAGGTCCAATCCTAACCCTAACCGTCTCTCTAACCCTAGCTCTCAACATAACCCTATCCCTAAGTCCAATCCTAACCCTAACGATCTCTCTAACCCTAGCCCTCAACCTAACCCTAACCCTAGGTCCAATCCTAACCCTAACCGTCTCTCTAACCCTAGCCATCAACCTAAACCTAATCCGACGTCCAATCCTAACCCTAACCGTCTCTCTAACCCTAGCCCTCAACATAACCCTAACCCTAGGTCCAATATTAACCCTAACCGTCTCCCTAACCCTAGCCCTAACATAACCCTAACCCTAGGTCCAATTCTAACCCTAACTGTCTTTCTAACCCTAGCCCTCAACATAACCCTAACCCTAGGTCCAATCCTAACCATAATCGTCTCTCTAACCCTAGCCCTAACCTAACCCTAACCCTAGGTCCAATCCTAACCCTAACCGTCTCCCTAAGCCTAGCCCTCAACATAACCCTAACCCTAGGTCCAATCCTAACCCTAACCGTCTCTCTAAACCTAGCCCTCAACATAACCCTAACCCTAGGTTCAATCCTAACCCTGACCGTCTCTCTAACCCTAGCCCTCAACATAACCCTAACCCTAGGTCCAATCCTAACCCTAACCGTCTCTCTAACCTTAGCTCTCAACATAACCCTAACCCTAGGTCCAATCCTAACCCTAACCGTCCCTCTAACCCTAGCCCTGAACATAACCCTAACCTTAGGTCCAATCCTAACCCTAACCGTCTCTCTAATCCTAGCCCTCAACCTAACCCTAACCCTAGGTCCAATAATAACCCTAACCGTATCTCTAACCCTAGCCCTCAGCATAACCCTAACCCTTGGTCCAATCCTAACCCTAACGGTCTCTCTAACCCTGGCCCTCGACTTAACCCTAACCCTAAGTCCAATCCTAACGCTAACCGTCTCTCTAACCCTAGCCCTCAACCTAAAACTAATCCGACCTCCAATCCTAACCCTAACCGTCTCTCTAACCCTAGCCCTCAACATAACCCTAACCCTATGTCCAATCCTCATCCTAACCGTCTCTCTAACCTTAGCCCTCAACCTAACCCTAACCCTAGGTTCAATCCTAACCCTGACCGTCTCTCTAACCCTAGCCCTCAACATAACCCTAACCCTAGGTCCAATCCTAACCCTAACCGACTTTCTAACCCTAGCCCTCAACGTAACAATAACCCTAGGTCCAATCCTAACCCTAACCGTCTCTCTAACCCTAGCCCTCAACATAACCCTAACCCTAGGTCCAATCCTAACCCTAACCGTCCCTCTAACCCTAGGCCACAACAGAACCCTAACCCTAGGTCCAATATTAACCCTAACCGTCTCCCTAACCCTAGCCCTCAACATAACCTTAACCCTAGGTCCAATTCTAACCCTAACTGTCTTTCTAACCCTAGCCCTCAACATAACCCTAACCCTAGGTCCAATCCTAACCATAATCGTCTCTCTAACCCTACCCTATCCTAACCCTAACCCTAGGTCCAATCCTGACCCTAACCGTCTCTCTAACAGTAGCCCTCAACATAACCCTAACCCTAGGTCCAATCCTAACCCTAACCGTCTCTCTAACCCTAGCCCTCAACATAACCCTAACCCTAGGTCCAATCCTAACCCTGACCGTCTCTCTAACCCTAGCCCTCAACATAACCCTAACCCTAGGTCCAATCCTCCCCCTTACCGTCTCTCTAACCCTAGCCCTCAACATAACCCTAGCCCTAGGTCCAATCCTAACACTAACCGTCTCTCTAACCCTAGCCCTCAACATAAACCTAACGCTAGGTCCAATCCTCAACCTAACTGTCTCTCTAACCCTAGCCCTCAATCTAACCCTAACCCTAGGTCCAATCCTAGCCCTAACCGTCTCTCTAACCCTAGCCCTCAACGTAACAATAACCCTAGGTCCAATCCTAACACTAACCGTCTCTCTAAACCTAGCCCTCAACCTAACCCTAACTCTAGGTCCAATCCTAACCCTAACCGTGTCTCTAACCCTATTCCTTAACCTAACCCTAACCCTAGGTCCAATAATAACCCTAACCTTCTCTCTAATCCTAGCCTTCAGCATAAACCTAACCCTTGGTCTAATCCTAACCCTATCCGTCTCTCTGACCATAGCCCTCAACATAACCCTAACCCTAGGTCCCATCCTAACCCTAACCGTCTCTCTAACCCAAGCCCTCCACCTAACCCTAACCCTAGGTCCAATCCTAACCCTAACCGTCTCTCTAACCCTAGCCCTCAACCTAACCCTAACCCTAGGTCCAATCCTAACCCTAACCGTCTCTCTAACCCTAGCCCTCAACATAACCCTAACCCTAGGTCCAATCCTCCCCCTTACTGTCTCTCTAATCCTAGCCCTCAACATAACCCTAGCCCTAGGTCCAATCCTAACCCTAACCGTCTCTCTAACTCTAGCCCTCAACATAACCTTAACCCTAGATCCAATCCTAACCCTAACCGTCTCTCTAACCCTAGCCCTCAACATAACCCTAACCCTAGGTCCAATCCTAACCCTAACCGTCTCTCTAAACCTAGCCCTCAACATAACCCTAACCCTAGGTCCAATCTTAAGCCTAACCGTCTCTCAAACCCTAGCCCTCAACATACCCCTAACAGTAGGTCTAATCCTAACCCTAACCGCCTCTCTAACCCTCGCCCTCAACCTAACGATAACCCTAGGTCCAATCCTAACCCTAACCGTCTCTCTAACCCTAGCCCTCAACATAACCCTAACCCTAGGTTCAATCCTAACCCTAACCGTCTCTCTAACCCTAGCCCTCAACATAACCCTAACACTGGGTCCAATCCTCACCCTAACTGTCTCTCTAACCCTAGCCCTCAATCTAACCCTAAACCTAGGTCCAATCCTAGCCCTAACCGTCTGTCTATCCATAGCCCTCAACATAACCCTAACCCTAGGTCCAATCCTAACCCTAACCGTCTCTCTAGCCCTAGCCCTCAACGTAACAATAACCCTAGGTCCAATCCTAACCCTAACCGTCTCTCTAACCCTAGCCCTCAACATAACCATAACCCTAGGTCCAATCGTAACCCTAACCGTCTCTCTAACCCTAGCTCTCAACATACCCCTAACCGTAGGTCTAATCCTAACCCTAACCGTCTTTCTGACCCTAGCCCTCCACCTAACCCTAACCCTAGGTCCAATCCTAACCCTAACCGTCTCTCTAAACCTAGCCCTCAACCTAACTCTAACCCTAGGTCCAATCCTAACCCTAACCATCTCTCTAACCCTAGCCCTCAACATAACCCTAACCCTAGGTCCAATCCTTCCCCTTACTGTCTCTCTAACCCTAGCCCTCACCCTAACCGTAACCCTAGGTCCAATCCTAACCCTAACCGTCTCTCTAACCCTAGCCCTCAACATAAACCTAACCCTAGGTCCAATCCTAACCCTGACCGTCTCTCTAAACCTAGCCCTCAACATAACCCTAAGCCTAGGTCCAATACTAACCCTGACCGTCTCTCTAACCCTAGCACTCAACCTAACCCTAACCCTACGTATTATCCTAACCCTAACCGTGTCTCTAACCCTAGCCCTCAACCTAAACCTAAACCGACGTCCAATCCTAACCCTAACCGTCTCTCTAACCCTAGCCCTCAACATAACCTTAACCCTATGTCCAATCCTCATCGTAACCGTCTCTCTAACCTTAGCCCTCAACCTAACGCTAACCCTAGGTCCAATCCTAGCACTAACCGTCTCTCTAACCCTAGCCCTCAACATAACCCTAAGCCTAGGTCCAATCCTAACCCTAACCGTCTCTCTAACCCTAGCCTTCAACATAACTCTAACCCTAGTTCCAATCCTAACCCTAACCGTCTCTCTAACCCTAGCCCTCCACATAACCCTAACCCTAGGTCCAATCCTCCCCCTTACTGTCCCTCTATCCCTAGCCCTCAACATAACCGTAACCCCAGGTCCAATCCTAACCATAACCGTCTCTCTAACCCTAGCCCTCAACATAAGCCTAACCCTAATTCCAATCGTAACCCTAACCGTATCTCTAGCCCTAGCTCTCAACATACCCGTAACCGTAGGTCTAATCCTAACCCTAACCGTCTCTCTGACCCTAGCCCTCAACATAACCCTAACCCTAGGTCCAATCCTAACCCTAACCGTCTCTCTAACCCTAGCCCTCAACATAACCCTAAACCTAGGTCCAAACATAACCCTAACCGTCTCTCTAAACGTAGCCCTCAACATAACCCTAACCCTAGGTCCAATCCTAACCTTCCTCGTCTGTCTAACCCTAGCCCTCAACATAACCCTAACCCTAGGTCCAATTCTAACCCTGACCGTCTCTCTAACCCTAGCCCTCAACATAACCCTAACCCTAAGTCCAATCCTAACCCTAACCGTCTCTAACCCTAGCCCGCAACATAACCCTAACCCTAGGTCCAATCCTAACCCTGACCGTCTCTCTAACCCTAGCCCTCAACATAACCCTAACCCGAGGTCCAATCCTCCCCCTTACCGTCTCTCTAACCCTAGCCCTCAACATAACCCTAGCCCTAGGTCCAATCCTAACCCTAACCGTCTCTCTAACCCTAGCCCTCAACATACCGCTAACCGTAGGTCTAATCCTAACCCTAACTGTCTCTCTGACCTTAGCCCTCAACATAACCCTAACCTTAGGTCCAATCCTAACCCTAACCGTCTCTCTAACCCTAGCCCTCAACATAGCCCTAACTGTAGGTCTAATCCTAAACCTAACCGCCTCTCTAAACCTAGCCCTCAACATAACGATAACCATAGGTCCAATCCTAACGCTAAGCGTCTCTCTAACCCTAGCCCTCAACATAACCCTAACCCTAGGTCCAATCGTAACCCTAACCGTCTCTCTAAACCTAGCCCTCAACATAACCCTAAAACTAAGTCCAATCCTCACCCTAACTGTCTCTCTAACCCCAGCCCTCAATCTAACCCTAACCCTAGGTCCAAACCTAGCCCTAACCGTCTCTCTAACCCTAGCCCTCAACATAACCCTAACCCTAGGTCCAATCCTAACCCTAACCGTCTCTCTAACCCTAGCCCTCAACGTAACAATAACCCTAGGTCCAATCCTAACCCTTACCGTCTCTCTTTAACCATAGCCCTCAACCTAACCCTAACCCTAGGTCGAATCCTAACCTTCACCGTCTCTCTAACCCTAGCCCTCAACATAACCCTATCCCTAGGTCCAATTCTAACCCTGACCGTCTCTTTAACCCTAGCTCTCAACATAACCCTAACCCTAGGTCCAATCCTAACCCTAACCGTCTCTCTAACCCTAGCCCTCAACATAACCCTAACCCTAGGTCCAATCCTAACCCTGACCGTCTCTCTAACCCTAGCCCTCAACATAACCCTAACCCTAGGTCCAAGCCTCCCCCTTACCGTCTCTCTAACCCTAACCCACAACATAACCCTAGCCCTAGGTCCAATCCTAACCCTAACCGTCTCGCTAACCCTAGCACTCAACATACCGCTAACCGTAGGTCTAATCCTAACCCTAACTGTCTCTGACCTTAGCACTCAACATAACCCTAACCCTAGGTCCAATCCTAACCCTAACCGTCTATCTAACCCTAGCCCTCAACATAACCCTAAACCTAGGTCCAATCATAACCCTAACCGTCTCTCTAAACGTAGCCCTCAACATAACCCTAACCCTAGGTGGAATCCTAACCTTCCTCGTCTCTCTAACCCTAGCCCTCAACATAACCCTAACCCTAGGTCCAATTCTAACCCTGACCGTCTCTCTAACCCTAGCCCTCAACATAACCCTAACCCTAGGTCCAATCCTAACCCTAACCGTCTCTCTAACCCTAGCCCTCAACATAACCCTAACCCTAGGTCCAATCCTAACCCTGACCGTCTCTCTAACCCTAGCCCTCAACATAACCC
Source organism: Miniopterus schreibersii (assembly GCF_964146895.1). Classification (NCBI taxonomy): domain Eukaryota; kingdom Metazoa; phylum Chordata; class Mammalia; order Chiroptera; family Miniopteridae; genus Miniopterus; species Miniopterus schreibersii. Next base: position 114,081 of record NW_027669783.1, on the reverse strand, counting down.
TAACCCTAGGTCCAATCCTAACCCTAACCGTCTCTCTAACCCTAGCCCTCAACATAACCCTAACACTGGGTCCAATCCTCACCCTAACTGTCTCTCTAACCCTAGCCCTCAATCTAACCCTAACCCTAGGTCCAATCCTAGCCCTAACCGTCTGTCTATCCATAGCCCTCAACATAACCCTAACCCTAGGTCCAATCCTAACCCTAACCGTCTCTCTAGCCCTAGCCCTCAACGTAACAATAACCCTAGGTCCAATCCTAACCCTAACTGTCTCTCTAACCCTAGCCCTCAACATAACCATAACCCTAGGTCCAATCGTAACCCTAACCGTCTCTCTAACCCTAGCTCTCAACATACCCCTAACCGTAGGTCTAATCCTAACCCTAACCGTCTTTCTGACCCTAGCCCTCCACCTAACCCTAACCCTAGGTCCAATCCTAACCCTAACCGTCTCTCTAAACCTAGCCCTCAACCTACCTCTAACCCTAGGTCCAATCCTAACCCTAACCATCTCTCTAACCCTAGCCCTCAACATAACCCTAACCCTAGGTCCAATCCTTCCCCTTATTGTCTCTCTAACCATAGCCCTCACCCTAACCGTAACCCTAGGTCCAATCCTAACCCTAACCGTCTCTCTAACCCTAGCCCTCAACATAACCCTAAACCTAGGTCCAAACATAACCCTAACCGTCTCTCTAAACGTAGCCCTCAACATAACCCTAACCCTAGGTCCAATCCTAACCTTCCTCGTCTCTCTAACCCTAGCCCTCAACATAACCCTAACCCTAGGTCCAATTCTAACCCTGACCGTCTCTCTAACCCTAGCCCTCAACATAACCCTAACCCTAGGTCCAATCCTAACCCTAACCGTCTCTCTAACCCTAGCCCTCAACATAACCCTAACCCTAGGTCCAATCCTAATCCTGACCGTCTCTCTAACCCTAGCCCTCAACATAACCCTAACCCTAGGTCCAATCCTCCCCCTTACCGTCTCTCTAACCCTAGCCCTCAACATAACACTAGCCCTAGGTCCAATCCTAACCCTAACCGTCTCTCTAACCCTAGCCCTCAACATACCGCTAACCGTAGGTCTAATCCTAACCCTAACTGTCTCTCTGACCTTAGCCCTCAACATAACCCTAAACTTAGGCCCAATCCTAACCCTAACCGTCTCTCTAACCCTAGCCCTCAACATAGCCCTAACTGTAGGTCTAATCCTAGACCTAACCGCCTCTCTAAACCTAGCCCTACACATAACGATAACCATAGGTCCAATCCTAACCCTAAGCGTCTCTCTAACCCTAGCCCTCAACATAACCCTAACCCTAGGTCCAATCGTAACCCTAACCGTCTCTCTAACCCTAGCCCTCAACATAACCCTAACACTAGGTCCAAACCTCACCCTAACTGTCTCTCTAACCCCAGCCCTCAATCTAACCCTAACCCTAGGTCCAAACCTAGCCCTAACCGTCTCTCTAACCCTAGCCCTCAACACAACCCTAACCCTAGGTCCAATCCTAACCCCAACCGTCTCTCTAACCCTAGCCCTCAACGTAACAATAACCCTAGGTCCAATCCTAACCCTTACCGTCTCTCTAACCATAGCCCTCAACCTAACCCTAACCCTAGGTCGAATCCTAACCTTCACCGTCTCTCTAACCCTAGCCCTCAACATAACCCTATCCCTAGGTCCAATTCTAACCCTGACCGTCTCTCTAACCCTAGCCCTCAACATAACCGTAACCCTAGGTCCAATCCTAACCCTAACCGTCTCTCTAACCCTAGCCCTCAACATAACCCTAACCCTAGGTCCAATCCTAACCCTGACCGTCTCTCTAACCCTAGCCCTCAACATAACCCTAACCCTAGGTCCAAGCCTCCCCCTTACCGTCTCTCTAACCCTAGCCCACAACATAACCCTAGCCCTAGGTCCAATCCTAACCCTAACCGTCTCGCTAACCCTAGCCCTCAACATACCGCTAACCGTAGGTCTAATCCTAACCCTAACTGTCTCTCTGACCTTAGCCCTCAACATAACCCTAACCCTAGGTCCAATCCTAACCCTAACCGTCTCTCTAACCCTAGCCCTCAACATAACCCGAAACCTAGGTCCAATCATAACCCTAACCGTCTCTCTAAACGTAGCCCTCAACATAACCCTAACCCTAGGTCCAATCCTAACCTTCCTCGTCTCTCTAACCCTAGCCCTCAACATAACCCTAACCCTAGGTCCAATTCTAACCCTGACCATCTCTCTAACCCTAGCCCTCAACATAACCCTAACCCTAGGTCCAATCCTAACCCTGACCGTCTCTCTAACCCTAGCCCTCAACATAGCCCTAGCCCTAGGTCCAATCCTAACCCTAACCGTCTCTCTAACCCTAGGCCTCAACAGAACCCTAACCCTAATTCCAATCGTAACCCTAACCGTCTCTCTAACCCTAGCTCTCAACATACCCCTAACCGTAGGTCTAATCCTAACCCTAACCGTCTCTCTGACCCTAGCCCTCAACATAACCCTAACCCTAGGTCCAATCCTAACCGTAACCGTCTCTCTAACCCTAGCCCTCAACATAACCCTAACTCTAGGTCCAATCCTAACCCTGACCGTCTCTCTAACCCTAGCCCTCAACATAACCCTAACCCTAGGTCCAAGCCTCCCCCTTACCGTCTCTCTAACCCTAGCCCACAACATAACCCTAGCCCTAGGTCCAATCCTAACCCTAACCGTCTCGCTAACCCTAGCCCTCAACATACCGCTAACCGTAGGTCTAATCCTAACCCTAACTGTCTCTCTGACCTTAGCCCTCAACGTAACCCTAACCCTAGGTCCAATCCTAACCCTAACCGTCTCTCTAAACCTAGCCTTCAACATAACCCTAAACCTAGGTCCAATCATAACCCTAACCGTCTCTCTAAACGTAGCCCTCAACATAACCCTAACCCTAGGTCCAATCCTAACCTTCCTCGTCTCTCTAACCCTAGCCCTCAACATAACCCTAACCCTAGGTCCAATTCTAACCCTGACCGTCTCTTTAACCCTAGCCCTCAACATAACCCTAACCCTAGGTCCAATCCTAACCCTAACCGTCTCTCTAACCCTAGCCCTCAACATAACCCTAACCCTAGGTCCAATCCTACCCCTGACCGTCTCTCTAACCCTAGCCCTCAACATAACCCTAACCCTAGGTCCAATCCTCCCCCTTACCGTCTCTCTAACCCTAGCCCTCAACATAGCCCTAGCCCTAGTTCCAATCCTAACCCTAACCGTCTCTCTAACCCTAGGCCTCAACATAACCCTAACCGTAGGTCTAATCCTAACCCTAACCGTCTCTCTGACCCTAGCCCTCAACATAACCCTACCCTAGGTCCAATCCTAACCCTAACCGTCTGTCTAACCCTAGCCCTCAACATAACCCTAACCCTAGGTCCAATCCTCCCCCTTACCGTTTCTCTAAACCTAGCCCTCAACATAACCCTAACCCTAGGTCCAATCCTAACCCTAACCGTCTCTCTAACCCTAGCCCTTAACATAACCCTAACCCTAGATCCAATCCTAACCCTAACCGTCTCTCTAATCCTAGCCCTCAACATAACCCTAACCCTAGGTCCAGTCCTAACCCTAACCGTCTCTCTAACCCTAGCCCTCAACATAACCATACACGTATGTCCAATCCTAACCCTAACCGTCTCTCTAACCCTAGCCATCAACCTAAACCTAATCCGACGTCCAATCCTAACCCTAACCGTCTCTCTAACCCTAGCCCTCAACATAACCCTAACCCTATGTCCAATCCTCATCCTAACCGTCTCTCTAACCTTAGCCCTCAACCTAACCCTAACCCTAGGTCCAATCATTGCACTAACCGTCTCTCTAACCCTAGCCCTCAACATAACCCTAACCCTAGGTCCAATCTTAACCCTAACCGTCTCTCTAACCCTAGCCCTCATCATAACGATAACCCTAGGTCCAATCCTAACCCTAAGGGTCTCTCTAAACCTAGCCCTCAACCTAACCCTAACCCTAGGTCCAATCCTAACCCTAACCGCCTCTCTAACCCTAGCCCTCAACATAACGATAACCCTAGGTCCAATCCTAACGCTAACCGTCTCTCTAACCCTAGCCCTCAACATAACCCTAACCCTAGGTCCAATCCTAACCCTAACCGTCTCTTTAACCCTAGCCCTCAACATAACCCTAACACTAGGTCCAATCCTCACCCTAACTGTCTCTCTAACCCTAGTCCTCAATCTAACCCTAACCCTAGGTCCAATCCTAACCCTAACCGTCTCTCTTACCCTAGCCCTCAACCTAACTCTAACCCTAGGTCCAATCCTAACCATAACCATCTCTCTAATTCTAGCCCTCAGCATAACCCTAACCCTAGGTCCAATCCTAACCCACACCGTCTCTCTAACCCTAGCCCTCAACATAACCCTAGCCCTAGGTCCAATCCTAACCCTGACCGTCTCTCTAACCCTAGCCCTCAACATAGCCCTAGCCCTAGGTCCAATCCTATCCCTAACCGTCTCTCTAACCCTAGGCCTCAACATAACCCTAACCCTAATTCCAATCGTAACCCTAACCTTCTCTCTAACCCTAGCTCTCAACATACCCCTAACCGTAGGTCTAATCCTAACCCTAACCGTCTCTCTGACCCTAGCCCTCAACATAACCCTAACCCTAGGTCCAATCCTAACCCACACCGTCTCTCTAACTCTGGCCCTCAACATAACCCTAACCCTAGGTCCAATCCTAACCCTGACCGTCTCTCTAACCCTAGCCCTCAACATAACCCTAACCCTAGGTCCAATCCTAACCCTAACCGTCTCTCTAACCCTAGCCCTCAACATAACCCTACCCTAGGTCCAATCCTAACCCTAACCGTCTGTCTAACCCTAGCCCTCAACATAACCCTAACCCTAGGTCCAATCCTCCCCCTTACCGTTTCTCTAAACCTAGCCCTCAACATAACCCTAACCCTAGGTCCAATCCTAACCCTAACCGTCTCTCTAACCCTAGCCCTTAACATAACCCTAACCCTAGATCCAATCCTAACCCTAACCGTCTCTCTAATCCTAGCCCTCAACATAACCCTAACCCTAGGTCCAGTCCTAACCCTAACCGTCTCTCTAACCCTAGCCCTCAACATAACCATACACGTATGTCCAATCCTAACCCTAATCGTCTCTCTAACCCTAGCCATCAACCTAAACCTAATCCGACGTCCAATCCTAACCCTAACCGTCTCTCTAACCCTAGCCCTCAACATAACCCTAACCCTATGTCCAATCCTCATCCTAACCATCTCTCTAACCTTAGCCCTCAACCTAACCCTAACCCTAGGTCCAATCATTGCACTAACCGTCTCTCTAACCCTAGCCCTCAACATAACCCTAACCCTAGGTCCAATCCTAACCCTAACCGTCTCTTTAACCCTAGCCCTCAACATAACCCTAACACTAGGTCCAATCCTCACCCTAACTGTCTCTCTAACCCTAGTCCTCAATCTAACCCTAACCCTAGGTCCAATCCTAACCCTAACCGTCTCTCTTACCCTAGCCCTCAACCTAACTCTAACCCTAGGTCCAATCCTAACCATAACCATCTCTCTAATTCTAGCCCTCAGCATAACCCTAACCCTAGGTCCAATCCTAACCCTAACCGTCTCTCTAACCTTAGCCCTCAACGTAACCCTAACCCTAGGTCCAATCCTAACCCTAACCGTCTCTCTAACAATACCCCTCAACCTAACCCTAACCCTAGGTCCAATCCTAACCCTAACCGTCTCTCTAACCCTAGCCCTCAACCTAAACCTAATCCGACGTCCAATTCTAACCCTAACCGTCTCTCTAACCCTAGCCCTCAACATAACCCTAACCCTATGTCCAATCCTCATCCTAAACGTCTCTCTAACCTTAGCCCTCAACCTAACCCTAACCTTAGGTCCAATCCTAGCACTAACCGTCTCTCTAACCCTAGCCCTCAACCTAACCCTAACCCTAGGTCCAATCCTAAACCTAACCGTCTCTCTAACCCTAGCCCTCAACATAACCATAACCGTAGGTCCAATCCTAACTCTAACAGTCTCTCTAATCCTAGCCCTCAACATAACCCTAACCCTAGGTCCAATCCTAACCCTAACCGTCTCTCTAACCCTAGCCCTCAACCTAACCCTAATCCTAGGTCCAATCCTAACCATAACCGTCTCTCTAACCCTAGCCCTCAACCTACACCTAATCCGACTTCCAATCCTAACCCTAACCGTGTCTCTAACCCTAGCCCTCAACATAACCCTAACCCTAGGTCCAATCCTAACCCTAACCGTCTCTCTAACCCTAGCCCTCAACCTAACCCTAACCCTAGGTCCAATCCTAACCCTAACCGTCTCTCTAACCCTAGCTCTCAACATAACCCTATCCCTAAGTGCAATCCTAACCCTAACGATCTCTCTAACCCTAGCCCTCAACCTAACCCTAACCCTAGGTCCAATCCTAACCCTAACCGTCTCTCTAACCCTAGCCATCAACCTAAACCTAATCCGACGTCCAATCCTAACCCTAACCGTCTCTCTAACCCTAGCCCTCAACATAACCCTAACCCTAGGTCCAATATTAACCCTAACCGTCTCCCTAACCCTAGCCCTAACATAACCCTAACCCTAGGTCCAATTCTAACCCTAACTGTCTTTCTAACCCTAGCCCTCAACATAACCCTAACCCACGGTCCAATCCTAACCATAATCGTCTCTCTAACCCTAGCCCTAACCTAACCCTAACCCTAGGTCCAATCCTAACCCTAACCGTCTCCCTAAGCCTAGCCCTCAACATAACCCTAACCCTAGGTCCAATCCTAACCCTAACCGTCTCTCTAAACCTAGCCCTCAACATAACCCTAACCCTAGGTTCAATCCTAACCCTGACCGTCTCTCTAACCCTAGCCCTCAACATAACCCTAACCCTAGGTCCAATCCTAACCCTAACCGTCTCTCTAACTTTAGCTCTCAACATAACCCTAACCCTAGGTCCAATCCTAACCCTAACCGTCCCTCTAACCCTAGCCCTGAACATAACCCTAACCTTAGGTCCAATCCTAACCCTAACCGTCTCTCTAATCCTAGCCCTCAACCTAACCCTAACCCTAGGTCCAATAATAACCCTAACCGTATCTCTAACCCTAGCCCTCAGCATAACCCTAACCCTTGGTCCAATCCTAACCCTAACGGTCTCTCTAACCCTGGCCCTCGACTTAACCCTAACCCTAAGTCCAATCCTAACGCTAACCGTCTCTCTAACCCTAGCCCTCAACCTAAAACTAATCCGACCTCCAATCCTAACCCTAACCGTCTCTCTAACCCTAGCCCTCAACATAACCCTAACCCTATGTCCAATCCTCATCCTAACCGTCTCTCTAACCTTAGCCCTCAACCTAACCCTAACCCTAGGTTCAATCCTAACCCTGACCGTCTCTCTAACCCTAGCCCTCAACATAACCCTAACCCTAGGTCCAATCCTAACCCTAACCGACTTTCTAACCCTAGCCCTCAACGTAACAATAACCCTAGGTCCAATCCTAACCCTAACCGTCTCTCTAACCCTAGCCCTCAACATAACCCTAACCCTAGGTCCAATCCTAACCCTAACCGTCCCTCTAACCCTAGGCCACAACAGAACCCTAACCCTAGGTCCAATATTAACCCTAACCGTCTCCCTAACCCTAGCCCTCAACATAACCTTAACCCTAGGTCCAATTCTAACCCTAACTGTCTTTCTAACCCTAGCCCTCAACATAACCCTAACCCTAGCTCCAATCCTAACCATAATCGTCTCTCTAACCCTACCCTATCCTAACCCTAACCCTAGGTCCAATCCTGACCCTAACCGTCTCTCTAACAGTAGCCCTCAACATAACCCTAACCCTAGGTCCAATCCTAACCCTAACCGTCTCTCTAACCCTAGCCCTCAACATAACCCTAACCCTAGGTCCAATCCTAACCCTGACCGTCTGTCTAACCCTAGCCCTCAACATAACCCTAACCCTAGGTCCAATCCTCCCCCTTACCGTCTCTCTAAACCTAGCCCTCAACATAACCCTAGCCCTAGGTCCAATCCTAACACTAACCGTCTCTCTAACCCTAGCCCTCAACATAAACCTAACGCTAGGTCCAATCCTCAACCTAACTGTCTCTCTAACCCTAGCCCTCAATCTAACCCTAACCCTAGGTCCAATCCTAGCCCTAACCGTCTCTCTAACCCTAACCCTCAACATAACCCTATCCCTAGGTCCAATCCCAACCCTAACCGTCTCTCTACCCTAGCCCTCAACGTAACAATAACCCTAGGTCCAATCCTAACACTAACCGTCTCTCTAACCCTAGCCCTCAACATAACCCTAACCCTAGGTCAAATCCTAACCCTAACCGTCTCTCTAAACCTAGCCCTCAACCTAACCCTAACTCTAGGTCCAATCCTAACCCTAACCGTGTCTCTAACCCTATCCCTTAACCTAACCCTAACCCTAGGTCCAATAATAACCCTAACCTTCTCTCTAATCCTAGCCTTCAGCATAAACCTAACCCTTGGTCTAATCCTAACCCTATCCGTCTCTCTGACCATAGCCCTCAACATAACCCTAACCCTAGGTCCCATCCTAACCCTAACCGTCTCTCTAACCCAAGCCCTCCACCTAACCCTAACCCTAGGTCCAATCCTAACCCTAACCGTCTCTCTAACCCTAGCCCTCAACCTAACCCTAACCCTAGGTCCAATCCTAACCCTAACCGTCTCTCTAACCCTAGCCCTCAACATAACCCTAACCCTAGGTCCAATCCTCCCCCTTACTGTCTCTCTAACCCTAGCCCTCAACATAACCCTAGCCCGAGGTCCAATCCTAACCCTAACCGTCTCTCTAACTCTAGCCCTCAACATAACCTTAACCCTAGATCCAATCCTAAACCTAACCGTCTCTCTAACCCTAGCCCTCAACATAACCCTAACCCTAGGTCCAATCCTAACCCTAACCGTGTCTCTAAACCTAGCCCTCAACATAACCCTAACCCTAGGTCCAATCTTAACCCTAACCGTCTCTCAAACCCTAGCCCTCAACATACCCCTAACAGTAGGTCTAATCCTAACCCTAACCGCCTCTCTAACCCTCGCCCTCAACCTAACGATAACCCTAGGTCCAATCCTAACCCTAACCGTCTCTCTAACCCTAGCCCTCAACATAACCCTAACCCTAGGTCCAATCCTAACCCTAACCGTCTCTCTAACCCTAGCCCTCAACATAACCCTAACACTGGGTCCAATCCTCACCCTAACTGTCTCTCTAACCCTAGCCCTCAATCTAACCCTAAACCTAGGTCCAATCCTAGCCCTAACCGTCTGTCTATCCATAGCCCTCAACATAACCCTAACCCTAGGTCCAATCCTAACCCTAACCGTCTCTCTAGCCCTAGCCCTCAACGTAACAATAACCCTAGGTCCAATCCTAACCCTAACCGTCTCTCTAACCCTAGCCCTCAACATAACCATAACCCTATGTCCAATCGTAACCCTAACCGTCTCTCTAACCCTAGCTCTCAACATACCCCTAACCGTAGGTCTAATCCTAACCCTAACCGTCTTTCTGACCCTAGCCCTCCACCTAACCCTAACCCTAGGTCCAATCCTAACCCTAACCGTCTCTCTAAACCTAGCCCTCAACCTAACTCTAACCCTAGGTCCAATCCTAACCCTAACCATCTCTCTAACCCTAGCCCTCAACATAACCCTAACCCTAGGTCCAATCCTTCCCCTTACTGTCTCTCTAACCCTAGCCCTCACCCTAACCGTAACCCTAGGTCCAATCCTAACCCTAACCGTCTCTCTAACCCTAGCCATCAACATAAACCTAACCCTAGGTCCAATCCTAACCCTGACCGTCTCTCTAACCCTAGCCCTCAACATAACCCTAACCCTAGGTCCAATCCTAACCCTAACCGACTTTCTAACCCTAGCCCTCAACGTAACAATAACCCTAGGTCCAATCCTAACCCTAACCGTCTCTCTAACCCTAGCCCTCAACATAACCCTAACCCTAGGTCCAATCCTAACCCTAACCGTCCCTCTAACCCTAGGCCACAACAGAACCCTAACCCTAGGTCCAATATTAACCCTAACCGTCTCCCTAACCCTAGCCCTCAACATAACCTTAACCCTAGGTCCAATTCTAACCCTAACTGTCTTTCTAACCCTAGCCCTCAACATAACCCTAACCCTAGGTCCAATCCTAACCATAATCGTCTCTCTAACCCTACCCTATCCTAACCCTAACCCTAGGTCCAATCCTGACCCTAACCGTCTCTCTAACAGTAGCCCTCAACATAACCCTAACCCTAGGTCCAATCCTAACCCTAACCGTCTCTCTAACCCTAGCCCTCAACATAACCCTAACCCTAGGTCCAATCCTAACCCTGACCGTCTCTCTAACCCTAGCCCTCAACATAACCCTAACCCTAGGTCCAATCCTCCCCCTTACCGTCTCTCTAACCCTAGCCCTCAACATAACCCTAGCCCTAGGTCCAATCCTAACACTAACCGTCTCTCTAAACCTAGCCCTCAACATAAACCTAACGCTAGGTCCAATCCTCAACCTAACTGTCTCTCTAACCCTAGCCCTCAATCTAACCCTAACCCTAGGTCCAATCCTAGCCCTAACCGTCTCTCTAACCCTAACCCTCAACAAAACCCTATCCCTAGGTCCAATCCCAACCCTAACCGTCTCTCTAACCCTAGCCCTCAACGTAACAATAACCCTAGGTCCAATCCTAACACTAACCGTCTCTCTAACCCTAGCCCTCAACATAACCCTAACCCTAGGTCAAATCCTAACCCTAACCGTCTCTCTAAACCTAGCCCTCAACCTAACCCTAACTCTAGGTCCAATCCTAACCCTAACCGTGTCTCTAACCCTATCCCTTAACCTAACCCTAACCCTAGGTCCAATAATAACCCTAACCTTCTCTCTAATCCTAGCCTTCAGCATAAACCTAACCCTTGGTCTAATCCTAACCCTATCCGTCTCTCTGACCATAGCCCTCAACATAACCCTAACCCTAGGTCCCATCCTAACCCTAACCGTCTCTCTAACCCAAGCCCTCCACCTAACCCTAACCCTAGGTCCAATCCTAACCCTAACCGTCTCTCTAACCCTAGCCCTCAACCTAACCCTAACCCTAGGTCCAATCCTAACCCTAACCGTCTCTCTAACCCTAGCCCTCAACATAACCCTAACCCTAGGTCCAATCCTCCCCCGTACTGTCTCTCTAACCCTAGCCCTCAACATAACCCTAGCCCTAGGTCCAATCCTAACCCTAACCGTCTCTCTAACTCTAGCCCTCAACATAACCTTAACCCTAGATCCAATCCTAACCCTAACCGTCTCTCTAACCCTAGCCCTCAACATAACCCTAACCCTAGGTCCAATCCTAACCCTAACCGTCTCTCTAAACCTAGCCCTCAACATAACCCTAACCCTAGGTCCAATCTTAACCCTAACCGTCTCTCAAACCCTAGCCCTCAACATACCCCTAACAGTAGGTCTAATCCTAACCCTAACCGCCTCTCTAACCCTCGCACTCAACCTAACGATAACCCTAGGTCCAATCCTAACCCTAACCGTCTCTCTAACCCTAGCCCTCAACATAACCCTAACCCTAGGTCCAATCCTAACCCTAACCGTCTCTCTAACCCTAGCCCTCAACATAACCCTAACACTGGGTCCAATCCTCACCCTAACTGTCTCTCTAACCCTAGCCCTCAATCTAACCCTAAACCTAGGTCCAATCCTAGCCCTAACCGTCTGTCTATCCATAGCCCTCAACATAACCCTAACCCTAGGTCCAATCCTAACCCTAACCGTCTCTCTAGCCCTAGCCCTCAACGTAACAATAACCCTAGGTCCAATCCTAACCCTAACCGTCTCTCTAACCCTAGCCCTCAACAAAACCATAACCCTAGGTCCAATCGTAACCCTAACCGTCTCTCTAACCCTAGCTCTCAACATACCCCTAACCGTAGGTCTAATCCTAACCCCAACCGTCTTTCTGACCCTAGCCCTCCACCTAACCCTAACCCTAGGTCCAATCCTAACCCTAACCATCTCTCTAACCCTAGCCCTCAACATAACCCTAACCCTAGGTCCAATCCTTCCCCTTACTGTCTCTCTAACCCTAGCCCTCACCCTAACCGTAACCCTAGGTCCAATCCTAACCCTAACCGTCTCTCTAACCCTAGCCCTCAACATAAACCTAACCCTAGGTCCAATATTAACCCTAACCGTCTCCCTAACCCTAGCCCTCAACATAACCTTAACCCTAGGTCCAATTCTAACCCTAACTGTCTTTCTAACCCTAGCCCTCAACATAACCTTAACCCTATGTCCAATCCTCATCGTAACCGTCTCTCTAACCTTAGCCCTCAACCTAACGCTAACCCTAGGTCCAATCCTAGCACTAACCGTCTCTCTAACCCTAGCCCTCAACATAACCCTAAGCCTAGGTCCAATCCTAACCCTAACCGTCTCTCTAACCCTAGCCTTCAACATAACTCTAACACTAGTTCCAATCCTAACCCTAACCGTCTCTCTAACCCTAGCCCTCCACATAACCCTAACCCTAGGTCCAATCCTCCCCCTTACTGTCCCTCTATCCCTAGCCCTCAACATAACCGTAACCCCAGGTCCAATCCTAACCATAACCGTCTCTCTAACCCTAGCCCTCAACATAAGCCTAACCCTAATTCCAATCGTAACCCTAACCGTATCTCTAGCCCTAGCTCTCAACATACCCGTAACCGTAGGTCTAAACCTAACCCTAACCGTCTCTCTGACCCTAGCCCTCAACATAACCCTAACCCTAGGTCCAATCCTAACCCTAACCGTCTCTCTAACCCTAGCCCTCAACATAACCCTAAACCTAGGTCCAAACATAACCCTAACCGTCTCTCTAAACGTAGCCCTCAACATAACCCTAACCCTAGGTCCAATCCTAACCTTCCTCGTCTGTCTAACCCTAGCCCTCAACATAACCCTAACCCTAGGTCCAATTCTAACCCTGACCGTCTCTCTAACCCTAGCCCTCAACATAACCCTAACCCTAGGTCCAATCCTAACCCTAACCGTCTCTAACCCTAGCCCTCAACATAACCCTAACCCTAGGTCCAATCCTAACCCTGACCGTCTCTCTAACCCTAGCCCTCAACATAACCCTAACCCGAGGTCCAATCCTCCCCCTTACCGTCTCTCTAACCCTAGCCCTCAACATAACCCTAGCCCTAGGTCCAATCCTAACCCTAACCGTCTCTCTAACCCTAGCCCTCAACATACCGCTAACCGTAGGTCTAATCCTAACCCTAACTGTCTCTCTGACCTTAGCCCTCAACATAACCCTAACCTTAGGTCCAATCCTAACCCTAACCGTCTCTCTAACCTTAGCCCTCAACATTGCCCTAACTGTACCTCTAATCCTAAACCTATCCGCCTCTCTAAACCTAGCCCTCAACATAACGATAACCATAGGTCCAATCCTAACGCTAAGCGTCTCTCTAACCCTAGCCCTCAACATAACCCTAACCCTAGGTCCAATCGTAACCCTAACCGTCTCTCTAACCCTAGCCCTAAACATAACCCTAAAACTAGGTCCAATCCTCACCCTAAATGTCTCTCTAACCCCAGCCCTCAATCTAACCCTAACCCTAGGTCCAAACCTAGCCCTAACCGTCTCTCTAACCCTAGCCCTCAACATAACCCTAACCCTAGGTCCAATCCTAACCCTAACCGTCTCTCTAACCCTAGCCCTCAACGTAACAATAACCCTAGGTCCAATCCTAACCCTTACCGTCTCTCTTTAACCATAGCCCTCAACCTAACCCTAACCCTAGGTCGAATCCTAACCTTCACCGTCTCTCTAACCCTAGCCCTCAACATAACCCTATCCCTAGGTCCAATTCTAACCCTGACCGTCTCTTTAACCCTAGCTCTCAACATAACCCTAACCCTAGGTCCAATCCTAACCCTAACCGTCTCTCTAGCCCTAGCCCTCAACGTAACAATAACCCTAGGTCCAATCGTAACCCTAACCGTCTCTCTAACCCTAGCTCTCAACATACCCCTAACCGTAGGTCTAATCCTAACCCTAACCGTCTTTCTGACCCTAGCCCTCCACCTAACCCTAACCCTAGGTCCAATCCTAACCCTAACCGTCTCTCTAAACCTAGCCCTCAACCTACCTCTAACCCTAGGTCCAATCCTAACCCTAACCATCTCTCTAACCCTAGCCCTCAACATAACCCTAACCCTAGGTCCAATCCTTCCCCTTATTGTCTCTCTAACCCTAGCCCTCACCCTAACCGTAACCCTAGGTCCAATCCTAACCCTAACCGTCTCTCTAACCCTAGCCCTCAACATAAACCTAACCCTAGGTCCAATCCTAACCTTAACCGTCTCTCTTAACCTAGCCTTCAACATAACCCTAACCCTAGGTCCAATCCTAACCCTGACCGTCTCTCTAAACCTAGCCCTCAACATAACCCTAAGCCTAGGTCCAATACTAACCCTGACCGTCTCTCTAACCCTAGCACTCAACCTAACCCTAACCCTACGTACAATCCTAACCCTAACCGTGTCTCTAACCCTAGCCCTCAACCTAAACCTAAACCGACGTCCAATCCTAACCCTAACCGTCTCTCTAACCCTAGCCCTCAACATAACCTTAACCCTATGTCCAATCCTCATCGTAACCGTCTCTCTAACCTTAGCCCTCAACCTAACGCTAACCCTAGATCCAATCCTAGCACTAACCGTCTCTCTAACCCTAGCCCTCAACATAACCCTAAGCCTAGGTCCAATCCTAACCCTAACCGTCTCTCTAACCCTAGCCTTCAACATAACTCTAACCCTAGTTCCAATCCTAACCCTAACCGTCTCTCTAACCCTAGCCCTCCACATAACCCTAACCCTAGGTCCAATCCTCCCCCTTACTGTCTCTCTATCCCTAGCCCTCAACATAACCGTAACCCCAGGTCCAATCCTAACCATAACCGTCTCTCTGACCCTAGCCCTCAACATAACCCTAACCCTAGGTCCAATCCTAACCCTAACCGTCTCTCTAACCCTAGCCCTCAACATAACCCTAAACCTAGGTCCAAACATAACCCTAACCGTCTCTCTAAACGTAGCCCTCAACATAACCCTAACCCTAGGTCCAATCCTAACCTTCCTCGTCTCTCTAACCCTAGCCCTCAACATAACCCTAACCCTATGTCCAATTCTAACCCTGACCGTCTCTCTAACCCTAGCCCTCAACATAACCCTAACCCTAGGTCCAATCCTAACCCTAACCGTCTCTCTAACCCTAGCCCTCAACATAAGCCTAACCCTAATTCCAATCGTAACCCTAACCGTATCTCTAGCCCTAGCTCTCAACATACCCGTAACCGTAGGTCTAATCCTAACCCTAACCGTCTCTCTAACCCTAGCCCTCAACATAACCCTAACCCTAGGTACAATCCTAACCCTAACCGTCTCTCTAACCCTAGCCCTCAACATAACCCTAAACCTAGGTCCAAACATAACCCTAACCGTCTCTCTAAACGTAGCCCTCAACATAACCCTAACCCTAGGTCCAATCCTAACCTTCCTTGTCTCTCTAACCCTAGCCCTCAACATAACCCTAACCCTAGGTCCAATTCTAACCCTGACCGTCTCTCTAACCCTAGCCCTCAACATAACCCTAACCCTAGGTCCAATCCTAACCCTAACCGTCTCTCTAACCCTAGCCCTCAACATAACCCTAACCCTAGGTCCAATCCTAACCCTGACCGTCTCTCTAACCCTAGCCCTCAACATAACCCTAACCCTAGGTCCAATCCTCCCCCTTACCGTCTCTCTAACCCTAGCCCTCAACATAACCCTAGCCCTAGGTCCAATCCTAACCCTAACCGTCTCTCTAACCCTAGCCCTCAACATACCGCTAACCGTAGGTCTAATCCTAACCCTAACTGTCTCTCTGACCTTAGCCCTCAACATAACCCTAACCTTAGGCCCAATCCTAACCCTAACCGTCTCTCTAACCCTAGCCCTCAACATAACCCTAACACTAGGTCCAAACCTCACCCTAACTGTCTCTCTAACCCCAGCCCTCAATCTAACCCTAACCCTAGGTCCAAACCTAGCCCTAACCGTCTCTCTAACCCTAGCCCTCAACACAACCCTAACCCTAGGTCCAATCCTAACCCCAACCGTCTCTCTAACCCTAGCCCTCAACGTAACAATAACCCTAGGTCCAATCCTAACCCTTACCGTCTCTCTAACCATAGCCCTCAACCTAACCCTAACCCTAGGTCGAATCCTAACCTTCACCGTCTCTCTAACCCTAGCCCTCAACATAACCCTATCCCTAGGTCCAATTCTAACCCTGACCGTCTCTCTAACCCTAGCCCTCAACATAACCGTAACCCTAGGTCCAATCCTAACCCTAACCGTCTCTCTAACCCTAGCCCTCAACATAACCCTAACCCTAGGTCCAATCCTAACCCTGACCGTCTCTCTAACCCTAGCCCTCAACATAACCCTAACCCTAGGTCCAAGCCTCCCCCTTACCGTCTCTCTAACCCTAGCCCACAACATAACCCTAGCCCTAGGTCCAATCCTAACCCTAACCGTCTCGCTAACCCTAGCCCTCAACATACCGCTAACCGTAGGTCTAATCCTAACCCTAACTGTCTCTCTGACCTTAGCCCTCAACATAACCCTAACCCTAGGTCCAATCCTAACCCTAACCGTCTCTCTAACCCTAGCCCTCAACATAACCCTAAACCTAGGTCCAATCATAACCCTAACCGTCTCTCTAAACGTAGCCCTCAACATAACCCTAACCCTAGGTCCAATCCTAACCTTCCTCGTCTCTCTAACCTTAGCCCTCAACATAACCTTAACCCTAGGTCCAATTCTAACCCTGACCATCTCTCTAACCCTAGCCCTCAACATAACCCTAACCCTAGGTCCAATCCTAACCCTAACCGTCTCTCTAACCCTAGCCCTCAACATAACCCTAACCCTAGGTCCAATCCTAACCCTGACCGTCTCTCTAACCCTAGCCCTCAACATAACCCTAACCCTAGGTCCAATCCTCCCCCTTACCGTCTCTCTAACCCTAGCCCTCAACATAGCCCTAGCCCTAGTTCCAATCCTAACCCTAACCGTCTCTCTAACCCTAGGCCTCAACATAACCCTAACCGTAGGTCTAATCCTAACCCTAACCGTCTCTCTGACCCTAGCCCTCAACATAACCCTAACCCTAGGTCCAATCCTAACCCACACCGTCTCTCTAACCCTAGCCCTCAACATAACCCTAACCCTAGGTCCAATCCTAACCCTGACCGTCTCTCTAACCCTAGCCCTCAACATAGCCCTAGCCCTAGGTCCAATCCTAACCCTAACCGTATCTCTAACCCTAGGCCTCAACAGAACACTAACCCTAATTCCAATCGTAACCCTAACCGTCTCTCTAACCCTAGCTCTCAACATACCCCTAACCGTAGGTCTAATCCTAACCCTAACCGTCTCTCTGACCCTAGCCCTCAACATAACCCTAACCCTAGGTCCAATCCTAACCCACACCGTCTCTCTAACCCTGGCCCTCAACATAACCCTAACCCTATGTCCAATCCTAACCCTGACCGTCTCTCTAACCCTAGACCTCAACATAACCCTAACCCTAGGTCCAATCCTAACCCTAACCGTCTCTGTAACCCTAGCCCTCAACATAACCCTACCCTAGGTCCAATCCTAACCCTAACCGTCTGTCTAACCCTAGCCCTCAACATAACCCTAACCCTAGGTCCAATCCTCCCCCTTACCGTTTCTCTAAACCTAGCCCTCAACATAACCCTAACCCTATGTCCAATCCTAACCCTAACCGTCTCTCTAACCCTAGCCCTTAACATAACCCTAACCCTAGATCCAATCCTAACACTAACCGTCTCTCTAATCCCAGCCCTCAACATAACCCTAACCCTAGGTCCAGTCCTAACCCTAACCGTCTCTCTAACCCTAGCCCTCAACATAACCATACACTTATGTCCAATCCTAACCCTAACCGTCTCTCTAACCCTAGCCATCAACCTAAACCTAATCCGACGTCCAATCCTAACCCTAAACGTCTCTCTAACCCTAGCCCTCAACATAACCCTAACCCTATGTCCAATCCTCATCCTAACCGTCTCTCTAACCTTAGCCCTCAACCTAACCCTAACCCTAGGTCCAATCATTAGACTAACCGTCTCCCTAACCCTAGCCCTCAACATAACCCTACCCTAGGTCCAATCTTAACCCTAACCGTCTCTCTAACCCTAGCCCTCAACATAACGATAACCCTAGGTCCAATCCTAACCCTAAGGGTCTCTCTAAACCTAGCCCTCAACCTAACCCTAACCCTAGGTCCAATCCTAACCCTAACCGCCTCTCTAACCCTAGCCCTCAACATAACGATAACCCTAGGTCCAATCCTAACGGTAACCGTCTCTCTAACCCTAGCCCTCAACATAACCCTAACCCTAGGTCCAATCCTAACCCTAACCGTCTCTTTAACCCTAGCCCTCAACATAACCCTAACACTAGGTCCAATCCTCACCCTAACTGTCTCTCTAACCCTAGTCCTCAATCTAACCCTAACCCTAGGGCCAATCCTAACCCTAACCGTCTGTCTAACCATAGCCCTCAACATAAACCTAACCCTAGGTCCAATCCTAACCCTAACGGTCTCTCTAACCCTAGCCCTCAACCTAACAATAACCCTAGGTACAATCCTAACCCTAACCGTCTCTCTAACCCTAGCCCTCAACATAACCCTAACCCTAGGTCCAATCCTAACCCTAACCGTCTCTCTAACCCTAGCCCTCAACATAACCCTAACCCTAGGTCCAATCCTAACCCTAACCGTCTCTCTTACCCTAGCCCTCAACCTAACCCTAATCCTAGGTCCAATCCTAACCCTAACCGTCTCTCTAACCCTAGCCCTCAACCTACACCTAATCCGACTTCCAATCTTAACCCTAATCGTGTCTCTAACCCTAGCCCTCAACATAACCCTAACCCTAGGTCCAATCCTAACCCTAACCGTCTCTCTAACCCTAGCCCTCAACCTAACCCTAACCCTAGGTCCAATCCTAACCCTAACCGTCCCTCTAACCCTAGCTCTCAACATAAGCCTATCCCTAAGTCCAATCCTAACCCTAACGATCTCTCTAACCCTAGCCCTCAACCTAACCCTAACCCTAGGTCCAATCCTAACCCTAACCGTCTCTCTAACTATAGCCCTCAACCTAACCCTAACCCTAGGTCCAATCCTAACCCTAACCGTCTCTCTAACCCTAGCCATCAACCTAAACCTAATCCGACGTCCAATCCTAACCCTAACCGTCTCTCTAACCCTAGCCCTCAACATAACCCTAACCCTAGGTCCAATATTAACCCTAACCGTCTCCCTAACCCTAGCCCTAACATAACCCTAACCCTAGGTCCAATTCTAACCCTAACTGTCTTTCTAACCCTAGCCCTCAACATAACCCTAACCCTAGGTCCAATCCTAACCATAATCGTCTCTCTAACCCTAGCCCTAACCTAACCCTAAACCTAGGTCCAATCCTAACCCTAACAGTCTCCCTAAGCCTAGCCCTCAACATAACCCTAACCCTAGGTCCAATCCTAACCCTAACCGTCTCTCTAAACCTAGCCCTCAACATAACCCTAACCCTAGGTACCATCCTAACCCTGACCGTCTCTCTAACCCTAGCCCTCATCATAACACTAACCCTCGGTCCAATCCTAAACCTTACCGTCTCTCTAACCCTAGCCCTCAACATAACCCTAACCCTAGGTCCAATCCTAACCCTAACCGTCTCTCTAACCCTAGCCCTCAACATAATCCTAACCCTAAGTCCAATCCTCCCCCTTACCGTTTCTCTATCCCTAGCCCTCAACATAACCCTAACCCTAGGTCCAATCCTAACCCTAACCGTCTCTCTAAACCTAGCCCTCAACATAACCCTAACCCTAGATCCAATCCTACCCTAACCGTCTCTCTAACCCTAGCCCTTAACATAACCCTAACCCTAGTTCCAATCCTAACTCTAACCGTGGCTCTAACCCTAGCCCTGAACATAAACCTAACCCAAGGTCCAATCCTAACCCTAACCGTCTATCTAACCCTAGCCCTCAACATACCCCTAACCGTACATCTTATCCTAACCCTAACCGTCTCTCTGACCCTAGACCTGAACATAACCCTAACCCTAGGTCCAATACTAACCCTAACCGTCTCTCTAAACCTAGCCCTCAACATACCCCTATCCGTAGGCCTAATCGTATCCCTAAACGCCTCTCTAACCCTAGCCCTCAACATAACCCTAAACCTTGGTCCAATCCTAACCCTAACCGTCTCTCTAACCCTAGCCCTCAACATAACCCTAACCCTAGGTCCAATCCCAACCCTAACCGTCTCTCTAACCCTAGCCCTCCACCTAACCCTAACCCTAGGTCCAATCCTAACCCTAACCATCTCTCTAACCCTAGCCCTCACCCTAACTCTAACCCTAGTTCCAATCCTAACCCTAACCATCTCTCTAACCCTAGCCCTCAACATAAACCTAACCCTAGGCCCAATCCGTCCCTTACTGTCTCTCTAAACCTAGCCCTCAACATAACCCTAACCCTAGGTCCAAACCTAACCCTAACCGTCTCTCTAACCCTAGCCCTCACCCTAACCCTAACCCTTGGTCCAATCCTAACCCTATCCGTCTCACTAACCATAGCTCTCAACCGAACCCTAACCCTAGGTCCAATCCTAACCCTAACCGTCTCTCTAACAGTAGCCCTCACCCTAACCCTAACCCTAGGTCCAATCCTAACCCTAACCGTCTCTCTAACCCTAGCCCTCAACATAACCCTAACCCTACGTCCAATAGTAACCCTAACCGTCTCTCTAACTCTAGCCCTCAACATTACCCTAACCCTAGGTCCACTCCTCACCCTAACTGTCTCTCTAACCCTAGCCCTCAACCTAACCCTATCCCTAGGTCCAATCCTAGCCCTAACCGTCTCTCTAACCCTAACCCTCAACATAACCCTAACCCTAGGTCCAATCCTAGCCCTAACCGTCTGTCTAACCCTAGCCCTCATCATAACCCTAACCCTAGGTCCAATCCTAACCCTAACCATCTCTCTAACACTAGCCCTCAACGTAACCGTAACCCTAGGTCCAATCCTAACCCTAACCGTCTCTCTAACCCTAGCCCACAACATAACCCTAACCCTAGGTCCAATCCTAACCCTAACCGTCTTTCTAATCCTAGCCCACAACGTAACCGTAACCCTAGGTCCAATCCTAACCCTAACCGTCTCTCTAACCCTAGCCCACAACATAACCCTAACCCTAGGTCCAATCCTAACCCTAACCGTCTTTCTAACCCTAGCCCACAACGTAACCCTAACCCTAGGTCCTATTCTAACCCTAAACGTCTCTCTAAACCTAGCCCTCAGCATAACCCTAACCCTAGCTCCAATCCTAACCCTAACCATCTCTCTAACCCTAGCCCTCAACCTAAACCTAATCCGACGTCCAATTCTAACCCTAACCGTCTCTCTAACCCTAGCCCTCAACATAACCCTAACCCTAGGTCCAATCCTAACCCTAACCGTCTCTCTAACCCTAGCCCTCAACCTAAACCTAATCCGACGTCCAATTC
This sequence comes from Miniopterus schreibersii, assembly GCF_964146895.1. Taxonomy (NCBI): domain Eukaryota; kingdom Metazoa; phylum Chordata; class Mammalia; order Chiroptera; family Miniopteridae; genus Miniopterus; species Miniopterus schreibersii. Next base: position 92,298 of record NW_027669783.1, on the reverse strand, counting down.
TAACCCTAACCGTCTCTCTAACCCTAGCCCTCAACCTAACCCTAACCCTAGGTCCAATCCTAGCACTAACCATCTCTCTAACCCTAGCCCTCAACATAACGCTAACCCTAGGTCCAATCCTAACCCTAACCGTCTCCCAACCCTAGCCCTCAACATAACCATAACCGTAGGTCCAATCCTAAGTCTAACATTCTCTCTAATCCTAGCCCTCAACATAACCCTAACCCTAGGTCCAATCCTAACCTTAACCGTCTCTCTAACACTAGCCCTCAACCTAACCCTAACCCTAGGTCCAATCCTAACCCTAACCGTCTCTCTAACAGTACCCCTCAACCTAACCCTAACCCTAGGTCCAATCCTAACCCTAACCGTCTCTCTAACCCTAGCCCTCAACATAAACCTAACCCTAGGTCCAATCATTGCAATAACCGTCTCTCTAACCCTAGCCCTCAACATAACCCTAACCCTAGGTCCAATCCTAACCCTAACCGTCTCTCTAACCCTAGCCCTCAACCTAAACCTAATCCGACTTCCAATCCTAACCCTAACCGTGTCTCTAACCCTAGCCCTCAACATAACACTAACCCTAGGTCCAATCCTAACCCTAACCGTCTCTCTAACCATAGCCCTCAACCTAACCCTAACCCTAGGTCCAATCCTAACCCTAACCGTCTCTAACCCTAGCCATCAACCTAAACCTAATCCGACGTCCAATCCTTACCCTAACCGTCTCTCTAACCCTAGCCCTCAACATAACCCTAACCCTATGTCCAATCCTCATCCTAACCGTCTCTCTACCCTTAGCCCTCAACCTAACCCTAACCCTAGGTCGAATCATTGCACTAACCGTCTCTCTAACCCTAGCCCTCAACATAACCCTAACCCTAGGTCCAATCTTAACCCTAACCGTCTCTCTAACCCTAGCCCTCAACATAAGCATAAACGTATGTCCAATCCTAACCCTAACCGTCTCTCTAACCCTAGCCCTCAACATAACCCTAACCCTAGATCCAATCGTAACCATAACCGTCTCTCTAACCCTAGCCCTCAACATTACCCTAACCCTAGGTCCAATCCTCACCCTAACTGTCTCTCTAACCCTAGCCCTCAACCTAACCCTAACCCTAGGTCCAATCCTAGCCCTAACCGTCTCTCTAAACCTAACCCTCAACATAACCCTAACCCTTGGTCCAATCCGAACCCTAACCGTCTCTCTAACCCTAGCCCTGAATATAAACCTAACCCTAGGTCCAATCCTAACCCTAACCGTCTCTCTAACCCTAGCCCTCAACATACCCCTAACCCTAGGTCCAATCGTAAACCTAACCGTGTCTCTAACCCTAGCCCTCAGCATAACCCTAACCCTAGGTCCAATCCTAACCTTAACCGTCTCTCTAACACTAGCCCTCAACCTAACCCTAACCCTAGGTCCAATCCTAAACCTAACCGTCTCTATAACAGTACCCCTCAACCTAACCCTAACCCTAGGTCCAATCCTAACCCTAACCGTCTCTCTAACCCTAGCCCTCAACATAACCCTAACCCTAGGTCCAATCATTGCACTAACCGTCTCTCTAACCCTAGCCCTCAACATAACCCTAACCCTAGGTCCAATCCTAACCCTAACCGTCTCTCTAACCCTAGCATTCAACATAACCCTAACCCTAGGTCCAATCCGAACCCTAACTGTCTCTCTAACCCTAGCCCTCAACATAACCCTAACCCTAAGTCCAATCCTAACCCTAACCGTCTCTCTAACCCTAGCCCTCAAAATAAACCTAACCCTAGGTCCAATCCTAACCCTAACCGTCTCTCTAACCATAGCCCTCAACCTAACCCTAACCCTAGGTTCAATCCTAACTCTAACCGTCTCTCTAAGAGTAGCCCTCAACCTAACCCTAACCGTAGGTCCAATCCTAAACCTAACCGTCTCTCTATCCCTAGCCCTCAACATAACCCTAACCCTAGGTCCAATCCTAACCCTAACCGTCTCTCTAAACCTAGCCCTCAACATAACCCTAAACCTAGGTCCAATACTAACCCTGACCGTCTCTCTAAACCTAGCCCTCAACATAACCCTAACCCTAGGTCCAATCCTAACCCTAACCGTCTCTCTAACCCTAGCCATCAACCTAAACCTAATCCGACCTCCAATCCTAACCCTAACCGTCTCTCTAACCCTAGCCCTCAACATAACCCTAACCCTATGTACAAACCTCATCCTAACCATCTCTCTAACCTTCGCCCTCAACGTAACCCTAACCCTAGGTCCAATCATAGCACTAACCGTCTCTCTAACCCTAGCCCTCAACATAACCCTAACCCTAGGTCCAATCCTAACCCTAACCGTCTCTCTAACCCTAGCCCTCAACGTAACCATAAACCTATGTCCAATCCTAACCCTAACCGTCTCTCTAAACCTAGCCCTCAACATAACCCTAACCCTAAGTCCAGTCGTAACCCTAACCGTCTCTCTATCCCTAGCCCTCAACATTACCCTAACCCTAGGTCCAATCCTCACCCTAACTGTCTCTCTAACCCTAGCCATCAACCTAACCCTAACCCTAGGTCCAATCCTAGCCCTAACCGTCTCTCTAACCCTAGCCCTCATCATAACCCTAACCCTAGGTCCAATCGTAACCCTAACCACCTCTCTAACCCTAGCCCTCAACGAAACCCTAACCCTAGGTCCAATCCTAACCCTAACCGTCTCTCTAACCCTAGCCCTCAACATAACCCTAACCCTAGGTCCAATCCTAACCCGACCCGTCTCTCTAAATCTAGCCCTCAACATAACCCTAAGCCTAGGTCCAATACTAACCCTGACCGTCTCTCTAACCCTAGACCTCAACATAACCCTAACCCTAGGTCCAATCCTCATCGTAACCGTCTCTCTAACCCTAGCCTTCAACATAACACTAACCCTAGTTCCAATCCTAACCCTAACCGTCTCTCTAACCCTAGCCCTCAACATAACCCTAACCCTAGGTCCAATCCTCCCCCTTACTGTCTCTCTATCCCTAGCCCTCAACATAACCCTAACCCTAGGTCCAATCCTAACACTAACCGTCTCTCTAACCCTAGCCCTCAACATAACCCTAACCCTAATTCCAATCGTAACCCTAACCGTCTCTCTAACCCTAGCTCTCAACATACCCCTAACCGTAGGTCTAATCCTAACCCTAACCGTCTCTCTGAACCTAGCCCTCAACATAACCCTAACCCTAGGTCCAATCCTAACCCTAACCGTCTCTCTAACACTAGCCCTCCACCTAACCCTAACCCTAGGTCCAATCCTAACCCTAACTGTCTCTCTAACCCTAGCCCTCAACCTAACCCTAACCCTAGGTCCAATCCTAACCGTAACCGTCTCTCTAACAGTAGACCTTAACCTAAACCTAACCCTAGGTCCAATCCTAACCCTAACCGTCTCTCTAACCCTAGCCCTCAACATAACCCTAAACCCAGGTCCAATCATAACCCTAACCGTCTCTCTAAACCTAGCCCACAACATAACCCTAACCCTAGGTCCAATCCTAACCCTAACCGTCTTTCTAATCCTAGCCCACAACGTAACCGTAACCCTAGGTCCAATCCTAACCCTAACCGTCTCTCTAACCCTAGCCCACAACATAACCCTAACCCTAGGTCCAATCCTAACCCTAACCGTCTTTCTAACCCTAGCCCACAACGTAACCCTAACCCTAGGTCCTATTCTAACCCTAACCGTCTCTCTAAACCTAGCCCTCAGCATAACCCTAACCCTAGCTCCAATCCTAACCCTAACCATCTCTCTAACCCTAGCCCTCAACCTAAACCTAATCCGACGTCCAATTCTAACCCTAACCGTCTCTCTAACCCTAGCCCTCAACATAACCCTAACCCTAGGTCCAATCCTAACCCTAACCGTCTCTCTAACCCTAGCCCTCAACCTAAACCTAATCCGACGTCCAATTCTAACCCTAACCGTCTCTCTAACCCTAGCCCTCAACCTAACCCTAACCCTAGGTCCAATCCTAGCACTAACCATCTCTCTAACCCTAGCCCTCAACATAACGCTAACCCTAGGTCCAATCCTAACCCTAACCGTCTCCCAACCCTAGCCCTCAACATAACCATAACCGTAGGTCCAATCCTAAGTCTAACATTCTCTCTAATCCTAGCCCTCAACATAACCCTAACCCTAGGTCCAATCCTAACCTTAACCGTCTCTCTAACACTAGCCCTCAACCTAACCCTAACCCTAGGTCCAATCCTAACCCTAACCGTCTCTCTAACAGTACCCCTCAACCTAACCCTAACCCTAGGTCCAATCCTAACCCTAACCGTCTCTCTAACCCTAGCCCTCAACATAAACCTAACCCTAGGTCCAATCCTAAACCTGACCGTCTCTCTAAACCTAGCCCTCAACATAACCCTAAACCTAGGTCCAATACTAACCCTGACCGTCTCTCTAACCCTAGCACTCAACCTAACCCTAACCCTACGTACAATCCTAACCCTAACCCTGTCTCTAACCCTAGCCCTCAACCTAAACCTAAACCGACGTTCAATCCTAACCCTAACCGTCTCTCTAACCCTAGCCCTCAACATCACCTTAACCCTATGTCCAATCCTCATCGTAACCGTCTCTCTAACCTTAGCCCTCAACCTAACGCTTACCCTAGGTCCAATCCTAGCACTAACCGTCTCTCTATCCCTAGCCCTCAAAATAACCCTAAGCCTAGGTCCAATCCTAACCCTAAACGTCTCTCTAACCCTAACCCTCCACATAACCCTAACCCTAGGTCCAATCCTCCCCCTTACTGTCTCTCTATCCCTAGCCCTCAACATAACCGTAACCCCAGGTCCAATCCTAACCATAACCGTCTCTCTAACCCTAGCCCTCAACATAAGCCTAACCCTAATTCCAATCGTAACCCTAACCGTATCTCTAGTCCTAGCTCTCAACATACCCGTAACCGTAGGTCTAATCCTAACCCTAACCGTCTCTCTAACCCTAGCCCTCAACATAACCCTAAACCTAGGTCCAATCCTGACCCTAACCGTCTCTCTAACCCTAGCCCTCAACATAACACTAACCCTAGGTCGAATCCTAATCCTAACCGTCTCTCTAAACCTAGCCCTCAACCTAAGTCTAATCCTAGGTCCAATCCTAACCCTGACCGTCTCTCTAACCCTAGCCCTCAACCTAACCCTAACCCTAGGTCCAATAATAACCCTAACCGTATCTCTAACCCTAGCCCTCAGCGTAACCCTAACCCTTGGTCCAATCCTTACCCTAACCGTCTCTCTAACCCTGGCCCACAACTTAACCCTAACCCTAAGTCCAATCCTAACCCTAACCGTCTCTCTAACCCTAGCCCTCAAACTAAAACTAATCCGACGTCCAATCCTAACTCTAACCGTCTCTCTAACCCTAGCACTCAACATAACCCTAACCCTATGTCCAATCCAAGCACTACCAGTCTCTCTTACCCTAGCCCTCAACATAACCGTAACCCTACGTCCAATCCTAACCCTAACCGTCTCTCTAACCCTAGCCCTCTACATTACCATAACCCTAGGTCCAATCCTATCCCTAACCGTCACTCTAACCCTAGCCCTCAACATAACCCTAACCCTAGGTCCAATCCTCACCCGCACTGTGTCTCTAACCCTAGCCCTCAAGCTAACCCTAAGCCTAAGTCCAATCCTAGCCCTAACCGTCTCTCTAACCCTAGCCCTCAACAAAACCCTAACCCTAGGTCCAATCCTAACCCTAACCGTCTCTCTAACCCTAGCCCTCAACGTAACAATAACCCTAGGTCCAATCCTAACCCTAACCGTCTCTCTAACCCTAGCCCTCAACATAACCCTAACCCTAGGTCCAGTATTAACCCTAACCGTCTCTCTAACCCTAGCCCTCAACATAACCCTAACCCTAGGTCCAATTCTAACCCTAACTGTCTTTCTAACCCTAACCCTCAACATAACCCTAACCCTAGGTCCAATCCTAACCGTAATCGTCTCTCTAACCCTAGCCCTAACCTAACCCTAACCCTAGGTCCAATCCCAACCCTAACCGTCTCTCTAACCCTAGCCCTCCACCTAACCCTAACCCTAGGTCCAATCCTAACCCTAACCGTCTCTCTAACCCTAGCCCTCACCCTAACTCTAACCCTAGGTCCAATCCTAACCCTAACCATCTCTCTAACCCTAGCCCTCAACATAACCCTAACCCTAGGTCCAATCCGTCCCCTTACTGTCTCTCTAATCCTAGCCCTCAACATAACCCTAACCCCAGGTCCAATCCTAACCCTAACCGTCTCTCTAACCCTAGCCCTCACCCTAACCCTAACCCTAACCCTAGGTCCAATCCTAACCCTAACCGTCTCACTAACCATAGCTCTCAACCGAACCCTAACCCTAGGTCCAATCCTAACCCTAACCGTCTCTCTAACAGTAGCCCTCAACCTAACCCTAACCCTAGGTCCAATCCTAACCCTAACCGTCTTTCTAACCCTAGCCCTCAACATTACCCTAACCCTAGGTCCACTCCTCACCCTAACTGTCTCTCTAAACCTAGCCCTCAACCTAACCCTAACCCTAGGTCCAATCCTAGCCCTAACCGTCTCTCTAACCCTAACCCTCAACATAACCCTAACCCTAGGTCTAATCCGAACCCTAACCGTCTCTCTAACCCTAGCCCGGAACATAAACCTAACCCTAGGTCCAATCCTAATCCTAACCGTCTCTCTAAATCTAGCCCTCAACACACCCCTAACCCTAGGTCCAATCGTAAACCTAACCGTGTCTCTAACCCTAGCCCTCAGCATAACCCTAACCCTAGGTCCAATCCTAACCCTAACCGTCTCTCTAACCCTAGCCCTCAACATAACCCTAACCCTAGGTCCAATCCTAACCCTAACCGTCTCTCTAAGAGTACCCCTCAACCTAACCCTAACCCTAGGTCCAATCCTAACCCTAACCGTCTCTCTAACCCTAGCCCTCAACATAACCCTAACCCTAGGTCCAATCCTAACCCTAACCGTCTCTCTAACCCTAGCCCTCAACATAACACTAACCCTAGGTCCAATCCTAACCCTAACCGTCTCTCTAACCCTAGCCTTCAACATAACCCTAACCCTAGGTCCAATCCGAACCCTAACCGTCTCTCTAACCCTAGCCCTCAACATAACCCTAACCCTAGGTCCAATCCTAACCCTAACCGTCTCTCTAACCCTAGCCCTCAACATAACACTAACCCTAGGTCCAATCCTAACCCTAACCGTCTCTCTAACCCTAGCCTTCAACATAACCCTAACCCTAGGTCCAATCCGAACCCTAACCGTCTCTCTAACCCTAGCCCTCAACATAACCCTAACCCTAAGTCCAATCCTAACCCTAACCGTCTTTCTAACCCTAGCCCACAACGTAACCCTAACCGTAGGTCCAATCCTAACCCTAACCATCTCTCTAATCCTAGCCCTCAACGTAACAATAACCCTAGGTCCAATCCTAACCCTAAAAGTCTCTCTAACCCTAGCCCTCAACGTAACAATAACCCTAGGTCCAATCCTAACCCTAACCGTCTCTCTAACCCTAGCCCTCAACCTAAAACTAATCCGACGTCCAATCCTAACCCTAACCGTCTCTCTAACCCTAGCCCTCAACATAACCATAACCCTATGTCCAATCCTCATCCTAACCATCTCTCTAACCTTAGCCCTCAGCCTAACCCTAACCCTAGGTCCAATCCAAGCACTACCAGTCTCTCTAACCCTAGCCCTCAACATAACCCTAACCCTAGGTCCAATCCTAACCCTAACCGTCTCTCTAACCCTAGCCCTCTACATTACCATAACCCTAGGTCCAATCCTAACCCTAACCGTCTCTCTAACCCTAGCCCTCAACATAACCCTAACCCTAGGTCCAATCGTAACCCTAACCGTCTCTCTAACCCTAGCGCTCAACATAACCCTAACCCTAGGTCCACTCCTCACCCTCACTGGGTCTCTAACCCTAGCCCTCAAGCTAACCCTAACCCTAAGTCCAATCCTAGCCCTAACCGTCTCTCTAACCCTAGCCCTCAACATAACCCTAACCCTAGGTCCAATCCTAACCCTAACCGTCTCTCTAACCCTAGCCCTCAAAGTAACAATAACCCTAGGTCCAATCCTAACCCTAACCGTCTCTCTAACCCTAGCCTTCAACATAACCCTAACTCTAGGTCCAATGCTAACCCTAACCGTCCCTCTAACCCTAGCCCTCAACATAACCCTAACCCTAGGTCCAATATTAACCCTAACCGTCTCTCTAACCCTATCCCTGAACATAACCCTAACCCTAGGTCCAATTCTAACCCTAACTGTCTTTCTAACCCTAGCCCTCAACATAACCGTAACCCTAGGACCAATCCTAACCGTAATGGTCTCTCTAACCCTAGCCCTAACCTAACCCTAACCCTAGGTCCAATCCTGACCCTAACCGTCTCTCTAACAGTAGCCCTCAACCTAACCCTAACCCTAGGTCCAATCCTAATCCTAACCGTCTCCCTAAGCCTAGCCCTCAACATAACCCTAACCCTAGGTCCAATCCTAACCCTAACCGTCTCTCTAAACCTAGCCCTCAACATAACCCTAAACCTAGGTCCAATTCTAACCCTGACCTTCTCTCTAACCCTATCCCTCAACATAACCCTAACCGTAGGTCCAATCCTAACCCTAACCGTCTCTCTAACCATAGCCCTTAACATAACCCTAACCCTAGGTCCAATCCTAACCCTAACCGTCTCTCTAACCCTAGCCCTGAACATAACCCTAACCTTAGGTCCAATCCTAACCCTAACCGTCTCTCTAATCCTAGCCCTCAACCTAAACCTAACCCTTGGTCCAATCCTAACCCTAACCGTCTCTCTAACCTTAGCCCTCAACATAACCCTAACCCTAGGTCAAATCCTCATCGTAACCGTCTCTCTAACCTTAGCCCTCAACCTAACCCTAACCCTAGGTCCAATCCTAGCACTAACCGTCTCTCTAACAGTAGCCCTCAACCTAACCCTAACCCTAGGTCCAATCCTAACCCTAACCGTCTCTCTAACAGTAGCCCTCAACATAACCCTAACCCTAGGTCCAATCCTAACCCTAACAGTCTCTCTAACCCTAGCCCTCAACATAACCCTAACCCTAGGTCCAATCCTAACCCTAACCGTCTCTCTAACCCTAGCCCTCATCATAACCCTAACCCTCGGTCCAATCCTAAACCTTACCGTCTCTCTAACCCTAGCCCTCAACATAACCCTAACCCTAGGTCCAATCCTAACCCTAACCGTCTCTCTAACCCTAGCCCTCAACATAATCCTAACCCTAAGTCCAATCCTCCCCCTTACCGTTTCTCTAACCCTAGCCCTTAACATAACCCTAACCCTAGGTCCAAACCTAACCCTAACCGTCTCTCTAAACCTAGCCCTCAACATAACCCTAACCCTAGATCCAATCCTAACCCTAACCGTCTCTCTAACCCTAGTCCTTAACATAACCCTAACCCTAGTTCCAATCCTAACTCTAACCGTGTCTCTAACCCTAGCCCTGAACATAAACCTAACCCTAGGTCCAATCCTAACCCTAACCGTCTATCTAACCCTAGCCCTCAACATACCCCTAACCGTACGTCTAATCCTAACCCTAACCGTCTCTCTGACCCTAGCCGTCAACATAACCCTAACCCTAGGTCCAATCGTAACCCTAACCTTCTCTCTAACCCTAGCCCTCAACATAACCCTAACCCTAGGTCGAATCCTAACCCTAACCGTCTCTCTAAACCTAGTCCTCAACCGAACCCTAACCCTAAGTCCAATCCTAACCCTAACCGTGTCTCTAACCCTAGCCCTCAACTTAACCCTAACCCTAGGTCCAATAATAACCCTAACCGTCTCTCTAACGCTAGCCCTCAGCATAACCCTAAACCTTGGTCCAATCCTAACCCTAACCGTCTCTCTAACCCTAGCCCTCAACATAAACCTAACGCTAGGTCCAATCCTCACCCTAACTGTCTCTCTAACCCTAGCCCTCAATCTAACCCTAACCCTAGGTCCAATCCTAGCCCTAACCGTCTCTCTAACCCTAGCCCTCAACATAACCGTAACCCTAGGTCCAATCCCAACCCTAACCGTCTCTCTAACTCTAGCCCACCACCTAACCCTAACCCTAGGTCCAATCCTAACCCTAACCGTCTCTCTAACCCTAGCCCTCACCCTAACTCTAACCCTAGGTCCAATCCTAACCCTAACCATCTCTCTAACCCTAGCCCTCAACATAACCCTAACCCTAGGTCCAATCCGTCCCCTTACTGTCTCTCTAATCCTAGCCCTCAACATAACCCTAACCCTAGGTCCAATCCTAAACCTAACCGTCTCTCTAACCCTAGCCCTCACCCTAACCCTAACCCTAGGTCCAATCCTAACCCTAACCGTCTCACTAACCATAGCTCTCAACCGAACCCTAACCCTAGGTCCAATCCTAACCCTAACCGTCTCTCTAACAGTAGCCCTCAACCTAACCCTAATCCTAGGTCCAATCCTAACCCTAACCCTCTCTCTAACCCTAGCCCTCAACATAACCCTAACCCTACGTCCAATAGTAACCCTAACCGTCTCTCTAACCCTAGCCCTCAACATTACCCTAACCCTAGGTCCACTCCTCACCCTAACTGTCTCTCTAACCCTAGCCCTCAACCTAACCCTAACCCTAGGTCCAATCCTAGCCCTAACCGTCTCTCTAACCCTAACCCTCAACATAACCCTAACTCTAGGTCCAATCCGAACCCTAACCGTCTCTCTAACCCTAGCCCTGAACATAAACCTAACCCTAGGTCCAATCCTAACCCTAACCGTCTCTCTAACCCTAGCCCTCAACACACCCCTAACCCTAGGTCCAATCGTAAACCTAACCGTGTCTCTAACCCTAGCCCTCAGCATAACCCTAACCCTAGGTCCAATCCTAACCCTAACCGTCTCTCTAACCCTAGCCCTCAACCTAACCCTAACCCTAGGTCCAATCCTAACCCTAACCGTCTCTCTAAGAGTACCCCTCAACCTAACCCTAACCCTAGGTCCAATCCTAACCCTAACCGTCTCTCTAACCCTAGCCCTCAAACTAAAACTAATCCGACGTCCAATCCTAACCCTAACCGTCTCTCTAACCCTAGCCCTCAACATAACCCTAACCCTATGTCCAATCCTCATCCTAACCGTATCTCTAACCTTAGCCCTCAGCCTAACCCTAACCCTAGGTCCAATCCAAGCACTACCAGTCTCTCTTAACCTAGCCCTGAACATAACCCTAACCCTAGGTCCAATCCTAACCCTAACCGTCTCTCTAACCCTAGCCCTCTACATTACCATAACCCTAGGTCCAATCCTAACCCTAACCGTCACTCTAACCCTAGCCCTCAACATAACCCTAACCCTAGGTCCAATCCTCACCCGCACTGTTTCTCTAACCCTAGCCCTCAAGCTAACCGTAAGCCTCAGTCCAATCCTAGCCCTAACCGTCTCTCTAACCCTAGTCCTCAACATAACCCTAACCCTAGGTCCAATCCTAACCCTAACCGTCCCTCTAACCCTAGCCCTCAACATAACCCTAACCCTAGGTCCAATATTAAGCCTAACCGTCTCTCTAACCCTAGCCCTCAACATAACCCTAACCCTAGGTCCAATTCTAACCCTAACTGTCTTTCTAACCCTAGCCCTCAACATAACCCTAACCCTAGGTCCAATCCTAACCGTAATCGTCTCTCTAACCCTAGCCCTAACCTAACCCTAACCCTAGGTCCAATATTAACCCTAACCGTCTCTCTAACCATTCCCCTCAACATAACCCTAACCCTAGGTCCAATTCTAACCCTAACTGTCTTTCTAACCCTAGCCCTCAACCTAACCCTAACCCTAGGTCCAATCCTAGCCCTAACCGTCTCTCTAACCCTAACCCTCAACATAACCCTAACTCTAGGTCCAATCCGAACCCTAACCGTCTCTCTAACCCTAGCCCTGAACATAAACCTAACCCTAGGTCCAATCCTAACCCTAACCGTCTCTCTAACCCTAGCCCTCAACACACCCCTAACCCTAGGTCCAATCGTAAACCTAACCGTGTCTCTAACCCTAGCCCTCAGCATAACCCTAACCCTAGGTCCAATCCTAACCCTAACCGTCTCTCTAACCCTAGCCTTCAACATAACCCTAACCCTAGGTCCAATCCGAACCCTAACCGTCTCTCTAACCCTAGCCCTCAACATAACCCTAACCCTAAGTCCAATCCTAACCCTAACCGTCTCTCTAACCCTAGCCCTCAACCTAACCCTAACCCTAGGTCCAATCCTAACCTTAACCATCTCTCTAATCCTAGCCCTCAACATAAACCTAACCCTAGGTCCAATCCTAACCCTAACCGTCTCTCTAACCCTAGCCCTCAACATAACCCTAAACCTAGGTCCAATCCTGACCCTAACCGTGTCTCTAACCCTAGCCCTCAACATAACACTAACCCTAGGTCGAATCCTAATCCTAACCGTCTCTCTAAACCTAGCCCTCAACCTAACTCTAATCCTAGGTGCAATCCTAACCCTGACCGTCTCTCTAACCCTAGCCCTCAACCTAAACCTAACCCTAGGTCCAATAATAACCCTAACCGTATCTCTAACCCTAGCCCTCAGCGTAACCCTAATCCTTGGTCCAATCCTAACCCTAACCGTCTCTCTAACCCTGGCCCTCAACTTAACCCTAACCCTAAGTCCAATCCTAACCCTAACCGTCTCTCTAACCCTAGCCCTCAAACTAAAACTAATCCGACGTCCAATCCTAACCCTAACCGTCTCTCTAACCCTAGCCCTCAACATAACCCTAACCCTATGTCAAATCCTCATCCTAACCGTCTCTCTAACCTTAGCCCTCAGCCTAACCCTAACCCTAGGTCCAATCCAAGCACTACCAGTCTCTCTTACCCTAGACCTGAACATAACCCTAACCCTAGGTCCAATCCTAACCGTAACCGTCTCTCTAACCCTAGCCCTCTACATTACCATAACCCTAGGTCCAATCCTAACCCTAACCGTCACTCTAACCCTAGCCCTCAACATAACCCTAACCCTAGGTCCAATCCTCACCCGCACTGTTTCTCTAACCCTAGCCCTCAAGCTAACCGTAAGCCTAAGTCCAATCCTAACCCTAACGGTCTCTCTAACCCTAGCCCTCAACATAACCCTAACCCAGGTCCAGTCGTAACCCTAACCGTCTCTCTAACCCTAGCCCTCAACATTACCCTAACCCTAGGTCCAATCCTCACCCTAACTGTCTCTCTAACCCTAGCCCCCAACCTAACCCTAACCCTAGGTCCAATCCTAGCCCTAACCGTCTCTCTAACCCTAGCCCTCATCATAACCCTAACCCTAGGTCCAATCCTAACCCTAACCATCTCTCTAACCCTAGCCCTCAACGTAACCATAACCCTAGGTCCAATCCTAACCCTAACCGTCTCTCTAACCCTAGCCCAAAACATAACCCTAACCCTAGGTCCAATCCTAACCCTAACCGTCTTTCTAACCCTAGCCCACAACGTAACCCTAACCGTAGCTCCAATCCTAACCCTATCCATCTCTCTAACCCTAGCCCTCAACATAAACCTAACCCTAGGTCCAATCCTAACCCTAACCGTCTCTCTAACCCTAGCCCTCAACATAACCCTAAACCTAGGTCCAATCTTGACCCTAACCGTCTCTCTAAACCTAGCCCTCAACATAACCCTAACCCTAGGTCGAATCCTAATCCTAACCGTCTCTCTAAACCTAGCCCTCAACCTAACTCTAACCCTAGGTCCAATCCTAACCCTGACCGTCTCTCTAACCCTAGCCCTCAACCTAACCCTAACCCTAGGTCCAATAATAACCCTAACCGTATCTCTAACCCTAGCCCTCAGCATAACCCTAACCCTTGGTCCAATCCTAACCCTAACCTTCTCTCTAACCCTGGTCCTCAACTTAACCCTAACCCTAAGTCCAATCCTAACCCTAACCGTCTCTCTAACCCTAGCCCTCAACCTAAAACTAATCCGACGTCCAATCCTAACCCTAACCGTCTCTCTAACCCTAGCCCTCAACATAACCATAACCCTATGTCCAATCCTCATCCTAACCGTCTCTCTAACCTTAGCCCTCAGCCTAACCCTAACCCTAGGTCCAATCCAAGCACTACCAGTCTCTCTAACCCTAGCCCTCAACATAACCCTAACCCTAGGTCCAATCCTAACCCTAACCGTCTCTCTAACCCTAGCCCTCTACATTACCATAACCCTAGGTCCAATCCTAACCCTAACCGTCTCTCTAACCCTAGCCCTCAACATAACCCTAACCCTAGGTCCAATCGTAACCCTAACCGTCTCTCTAACCCTAGCGCTCAACATAACCCTAACCTTAGGTCCAATCCTCACCCTCACTGTGTCTCTAACCCTAGCCCTCAAGCTAACCCTAACCCTAAGTCCAATCCTAGCCCTAACCGTCTCTCTAACCCTAGCCCTCAACATAACCCTAACCCTAGGTCCAATCCTAACCCTAACCGTCTCTCTAACCCTAGCCCTCAACGTAACAATAACCCTAGGTCCAATCCTAACCCTAACCGTCTCTCTAACCCTAGCCCTCAACATAACCCTAACCCTAGGTCCAATGCTAACCCTAACCGTCCCTCTAACCCTAGCCCTCAACATAACCCTAACCCTAGGTCCAATATTAACCCTAACCGTCTCTCTAACCCTATCCCTGAACATAACCCTAACCCTAGGTCCAATTCTAACCCTAACTGTCTTTCTAACCCTAGCCCTCAACATAACCCTACCCCTAGGACCAATCCTAACCTTAATCGTCTCTCTAACCCTAGCCCTAACCTAACCCTAACCCTAGGTACATTCCTGACCCTAACCGTCTCTCTAACAGTAGCTCTCAACCTAACCCTAACCCTAGGTCCAATCCTATCCTAACCGTCTCCCTAAGCCTAGCCCTCAACATAACTCTAACCCTAGGTCCAATCCTAACCCTAACCGTCTCTCTAAACCTAGCCCTCAACATAACCCTAAAGCTAGGTCCAATCCTAACCCTGACCTTCTCTCTAACCCTAGCCCTCAACATAACCCTAACCCTAGGTCCAATCCTAACCCTAACCGTCTCTCTAACCATAGCCCTCAACATAACCCTAACCCTAGGTCCAATCCTAACCCTAACCGTCTCTCTAACCCTAGCCCTGAACATAACCCTAACCTTAGGTCCAATCCTAACTCTAACCGTCTCTCTAATCCTAGCCCTCAAACTAAACCTAACCCTAGGTCCAATCCTAACCCTAACCGTCTCTCTAACCTTAGCCCTCAACATAACCCTAACCCTAGGTCCAATCCTCATCGTAACCGTCTCTCTAACCTTAGCCCTCAACCTAACCCTAACCCTAGGTCCAATCCTCACCCTAAACGTCTCTCTAACCCTAGCCCTCAACATAACCCTAACCCTAGGTCCAATCCTAACCCTAACCGTCTCTCTAACAGTAGTCCTCAAGATAACCCTAACCCTAGGTCCAATCCTAACCCTAACCGTCTCTCTAACCCTAGCCCTCAACATAACCCTAACCCTAGGTCCAATCCTAACCCTAACCGTCTCTCTAACCCTAGCCCTCATCATAACACTAACCCTCGGTCCAATCCTAAACCTTACCGTCTCTCTAACCCTAGCCCTCAACATAACCCTAACCCTAGGTCCAATCCTAACCCTAACCGTCTCTCCAACCCTAGCCCTCAACATAATCCTAACCCTAAGTCCAATCCTCCCCCTTACCGTTTCTCTATCCCTAGCCCTCAACATAACCCTAACCCTAGGTCCAATCCTAACCCTAACCGTCTCTCTAAACCTAGCCCTCAACATAACCCTAACCTTAGATCCAATCCTACCCTAACCGTCTCTCTAACCCTAGCCCTTTACATAACCCTAACCCTAGTTCCAATCCTAACTCTAACCGTGTCTCTAACCCTAGCCCTGAACATAAACCTAACCCTAGGTCCAATCCTAACCCTAACCGTCTATCTAACCCTAGCCCTCAACATACCCCTAACCGTACATCTTATCCTAACCCTAACTGTCTCTCTGACCCTAGAGCTGAACATAACCCTAACCCTAGGTCCAATACTAACCCTAACCGTCTCTCTTACCCTAGCCCTCAACATACCCCTATCCGTAGGCCTAATCGTATCCCTAACCGCCTCTCTAACCCTAGCCCTCAACATAACCCTAAACCTTGGTCCAATCCTAACCCTAACCGTCTCTCTAACCCTAGCCCTCAACATAAACCTATCGCTAGGTCCAATCCTCACCCTAACTGTCTCTCTAACCCTAGCCCTCAATCTAACCCTAACCCTAGGTCCAATCCTAGCCCTAACCGTCTCTCTAACCCTAGCCCTCAACATAACCCTAACCCTAGGTCCAATCCCAACCCTAACCGTCTCTCTAACCCTAGCCCTCCACCTAACTCTAACCCTAGTTCCAATCCTAACCCTAACCATCTCTCTAACCCTAGCCCTCAACATAACCCTAACCCTAGGTCCAATCCGTCCCTTACTGTCTCTCTAATCCTAGCCCTCAACATAACCCTAACCCTAGGTCCAAACCTAACCCTAACCGTCTCTCTAACCCTAGCCCTCACCCTAACCCTAACCCTAGGTCCAATCCTAACCCTAACCGTCTCACTAACCATAGCTCTCAACCGAACCCTAACCCTAGGTCCAATCCTAACCCTAACCGTCTCTCTAACAGTAGCCCTCACCCTAACCCTAACCCTAGGTCCAATCGTAACCCTAACCGTCTGTCTAACCCTAGCCCTCAACATAACCCTAACCCTACGTCCAATAGTAACCCTAACCGTCTCTCTAACCCTAGCCCTCAACATTACCCTAACCCTAGGTCCACTCCTCACCCTAACTGTCTCTCTAACCCTAGCCCTCAACCTAACCCTATCCCTAGGTCCAATCCTAGCCCTAACCGTCTCTCTAACCCTAACCCTCAACATAACCCTAACCCTAGGTCCAATCCTAGCCCTAACCGTCTGTCTAACCCTAGCCCTCATCATAACCCTAACCCTAGGTCCAATCCTAACCCTAACCATCTTTCTAACCCTAGCCCTCAACGTAACCGTAACCCTAGGTCCAATCCTAACCCTAACCGTCTCTCTAACCCTAGCCCACAACATAACCCTAACCCTAGGTCCAATCCTAACCCTAACCGTCTTTCTAACCCTAGCCCACAACGTAACCGTAACCCTAGGTCCAATCCTAACCCTAACCGTCTCTCTAACCCTAGCCCACAACATAACCCTAACCCTAGGTCCAATCCTAACCCTAACCGTCTTTCTAACCCTAGCCCACAACGTAACCCTAACCCTAGGTCCAATCCTAACCCTAACCGTCTCTCTAAACCTAGCCCTCAGCATAACCCTAACCCTAGGTCCAATCCTAACCCTAACCATCTCTCTAACCCTAGCCCTCAGCATAACCCTAACCCTAGGTCCAATCCTAACCCTAACCGTCTCTCTAACCCTAGCCCTCAACCTAACCCTAACCCTAGGTCCAATCCTAACCCTAACCGTCTCTCTAACAGTACCCCTCAACCTAACTCTAACCCTAGGTCCAATCCTAACCCTAACCGTCTCTCTAACCCTAGCCCTCAACCTAAACCTCATCCGACGTCCAATTCTAACCCTAACCGTCTCTCTAACCCTAGCCCTCAACATAACCCTAACCCTAGGTCCAATCCTAACCCTAACCGTCTCTCTAACCCTAGCCCTCAACCTAACCCTAACCCTAGGTCCAATCCTAACCCTAACCGTCTCTCTAACCCTAGCCCTCAACCTAACCCTAACCCTAGGTCCAATCCTAGCACTAACCATCTCTCTAACCCTAGCCCTCAACATAACGCTAACCCTAGGTCCAATCCTAACCCTAACCGTCTCCCAACCCTAGCCCTCAACATAACCATAACCGTAGGTCCAATCCTAAGTCTAACAGTCTCTCTAATCCTAGCCCTCAACATAACCCTAACCCTAGGTCCAATCCTAACCTTAACCGTCTCTCTAACACTAGCCCTCAACCTAACCCTAACCCTAGGTCCAATCCTAACCCTAACCGTCTCTCTAACAGTACCCCTCAACCTAACCCTAACCCTAGGTCCAATCCTAACCCTAACCGTCTCTCTAACCCTAGCCCTCAACATAAACCTAACCCTAGGTCCAATCATTGCACTAACCGTCTCTCTAACCCTAGCCCTCAACCTAAACCTAATCCGACTTCCAATCCTAACCCTAACCGTGTCTCTAACCCTAGCCCTCAACATAACCCTAACCCTAGGTCCAATCCTAACCCTAACCGTCTCTCTAACCATAGCCCCCAACCTAACCCTAACCCTAGGTCCAATCCTAACCCTAACCGTCTCTCTAACCCTAGCCCTCACCCTAACCCTAACCCTAGGTCCAATCCTAACCCTAACCGTCTCACTAACCATAGCTCTCAACCGAACCCTAACCCTAGGTCCAATCCTAACCCTAACCGTCTCTCTAACAGTAGCCCTCAACCTAACCCTAATCCTAGGTCCAATCCTAACCCTAACCCTCTCTCTAACCCTAGCCCTCAACATAACCCTAACCCTACGTCCAATAGTAACCCTAACCGTCTCTCTAACCCTAGCCCTCAACATTACCCTAACCCTAGGTCCACTCCTCACCCTAACTGTCTCTCTAACCCTAGCCCTCAACCTAACCCTAACCCTAGGTCCAATCCTAGCCCTAACCGTCTCTCTAACCCTAACCCTCAACATAACCCTAACTCTAGGTCCAATCCGAACCCTAACCGTCTCTCTAACCCTAGCCCTGAACATAAACCTAACCCTAGGTCCAATCCTAACCCTAACCGTCTCTCTAACCCTAGCCCTCAACACACCCCTAACCCTAGGTCCAATCGTAAACCTAACCGTGTCTCTAACCCTAGCCCTCAGCATAACCCTAACCCTAGGTCCAATCCTAACCCTAACCGTCTCTCTAACCCTAGCCCTCAACCTAACCCTAACCCTAGGTCCAATCCTAACCCTAACCGTCTCTCTAAGAGTACCCCTCAACCTAACCCTAACCCTAGGTCCAATCCTAACCCTAACCGTCTCTCTAACCCTAGCCCTCAAACTAAAACTAATCCGACGTCCAATCCTAACCCTAACCGTCTCTCTAACCCTAGCCCTCAACATAACCCTAACCCTATGTCCAATCCTCATCCTAACCGTCTCTCTACCCTTAGCCCTCAACCTAACCCTAACCCTAGGTCCAATCATTGCACTAACCGTCTCTCTAACCCTAGCCCTCAACATAACCCTAACCCTAGGTCCAATCTTAACCCTAACCGTCTCTCTAACCCTAGCCCTCAACATAAGCATAAACGTATGTCCAATCCTAACCCTAACCGTCTCTCTAACCCTAGCCCTCAACATAACCCTAACCCTAGGTCCAATCGTAACCCTAACCGTCTCTCTAACCCTAGCCCTCAACATTACCCTAACCCTAGGTCCAATCCTCACCCTAACTGTCTCTCTAACCCTAGCCCTCAACCTAACCCTAACCCTAGGTCCAATCCTAGCCCTAACCGTCTCTCTAACCCTAACCCTCAACATAACCCTAACCCTTGGTCCAATCCGAACCCTAACCGTCTCTCTAACCCTAGCCCTGAATATAAACCTAACCCTAGGTCCAATCCTAACCCTAACCGTCTCTCTAACCCTAGCCCTCAACATACCCCTAACCCTAGGTCCAATCGTAAACCTAACCGTGTCTCTAACCCTAGCCCTCAGCATAACCCTAACCCTAGGTCCAATCCTAACCTTAACCGTCTCTATAACAGTACCCCTCGACCTAACCCTAACCCTAGGTCCAATCCTAACCCTAACCGTCTCTCTAACCCTAGCCCTCAACATAACCCTAACCCTAGGTCCAATCTTGCACTAACCGTCTCTCTAACCCTAGCCCTCAACATAACCCTAACCCTAGGTCCAATCCTAACCCTAACCGTCTCTCTAACCCTAGCATTCAACATAACCCTAACCCTAGGTCCAATCCGAACCCTAACTGTCTCTCTAACCCTAGCCCTCAACATAACCCTAACCCTAAGTCCAATCCTAACCCTAACCGTCTCTCTAACCCTAGCCCTCAAAATAAACCTAACCCTAGGTCCAATCCTAACCCTAACCGTCTCTCTAACCATAGCCCTCAACCTAACCCTAACCCTAGGTTCAATCCTAACTCTAACCGTCTCTCTAAGAGTAGCCCTCAACCTAACCCTAACCGTAGGTCCAATCCTAAACCTAACCGTCTCTCTATCCCTAGCCCTCAACATAACCCTAACCCTAGGTCCAATCCTAACCCTAACCGTCTCTCTAAACCTAGCCCTCAACATAACCCTAAACCTAGGTCCAATACTAACCCTGACCGTCTCTCTAAACCTAGCCCTCAACATAACCCTAACCCTAGGTCCAATCCTAACCCTAACCGTCTCTCTAACCCTAGCCATCAACCTAAACCTAATCCGACCTCCAATCCTAACCCTAACCGTCTCTCTAACCCTAGCCCTCAACATAACCCTATCCCTATGTACAATCCTCATCCTAACCATCTCTCTAACCTTCGCCCTCAACGTAACCCTAACCCTAGGTCCAATCCTAGCCCTAACCGTCTCTCTAACCCTAGCCCTCATCATAACCCTAACCCTAGGTCCAATCGTAACCCTAACCACCCCTCTAACCCTAGCCCTCAACGAAACCCTAACCCTAGGTCCAATCCTAACCCTAACCGTCTCTCTAACCCTAGCCCTCAACATAACCCTAACCCTAGGCCCAATCCTAACCTTAACCGTCTCTCTAAACCTAGCCCTCAACATAACCCTAACCCTAGGTCCAATACTAAACCTGACCGTCTCTCTAACCCTAGACCTCAACATAACCCTAACCCTAGGTCCAATCCTCATCGTAACCGTCTCTCTAACCTTAGCCCTAAACATAACGCTAACCCTAGGTCCAATCCTAGCACTAACCGTCTCTCTAACCCTAGCCATCAACCTAAACCTAATCCGACCTCCAATCCTAACCCTAACCGTCTCTCTAACCCTAGCCCTCAACATAACCCTAACCCTATGTACAATCCTCATCCTAACCATCTCTCTAACCTTCGCCCTCAACGTAACCCTAACCCTAGGTCCAATCCTAGCCCTAACCGTCTCTCTAAACCTAGCCCTCATCATAACCCTAACCCTAGGTCCAATCGTAACCCTAACCACCCCTCTAACCCTAGCCCTCAACGAAACCCTAACCCTAGGTCCAATCCTAACCCTAACCGTCTCTCTAACCCTAGCCCTCAACATAACCCTAACCCTAGGCCCAATCCTAACCTTAACCGTCTCTCTAAACCTAGCCCTCAACATAACCCTAACCCTAGGTCCAATCCTAACCCTGACCGTCTCTCTAAATCTAGCCCTCAACATAACCCTAAGCCTAGGTCCAATACTAAACCTGACCGTCTCTCTAACCCTAGACCTCAACATAACCCTAACCCTAGGTCCACTCCTCATCGTAACCGTCTCTCTAACCTTAGCCCTAAACATAACGCTAACCCTAGGTCCAATCCTAGCACTAACCGTCTCTCTAACCCTAGCCCTCAACATAACCCTAACCCTAGGTCCAATCCTAACCCTAACCGTCTCTCTAACCCTAGCCTTCAACATAACTCTAACCCTAGTTCCAATCCTAACCCTAACCGTCTCTCTAACCCTAGCCCTCAACATAACCCTAACCCTAGGTCCAATCCTCCCCCTTACTGTCTCTCTATCCCTAGCCCTCAACATAACCCTAACCCTAGGTCCAATCCTAACCCTAACCGTCTCTCTAACCCTAGCCCTCAACATAACCCTAACCCTAATTCCAATCGTAACCCTACCCGTCTCTCTAACCCTAGCTCTCAACATACCCCTAACCGTAGGTCTAATCCTAACCCTAACCGTCTCTCTGAACCTAGCCCTCAACATAACCCTAACCCTAGGTCCAATCCTAACCCTAAACGTCTCTCTAACACTAGCCCTCCACCTAACCCTAACCCTAGGTCCAATCCTAACCCTAACTGTCTCTCTAACCCTAGCCCTCAACTTAACCCTAACCCTAGGTCCAATCCTAACCGTAACCGTCTCTCTAACAGTAGACCTTAACCTAAACCTAACCCTAGGTCCAATCCTAACCCTAACCGTCTCTCTAACCCTAGCCCTCAACATAACCCTAAACCTAGGTCCAATCATAACCCTAACCGTCTCTCTAAACCTAGCCCTCAACATAACCCTAACCCTAGGTTCAATCCTAACCTTCACCGTCTCTCTAACCCTAGCCCTCAAAATAACCCTAACCCTAGGTCCAATTCTAACCCTGACCGTCTCTCTAACCCTAGCCCTCAACATAACCCTAATCCTAGGTCCAATCCTAACCCTAACCGTCGTTCTAACCCTAGCCCTCAACATAACCCTAACCCTAGGTCCAATTCTAACCCTGACCGTCTCTCTAACCCTAGCCCTCAACATAACCCTAACCCTAGGTCCAATCCTAACCCTAACCGTCTCTCTAACCCTAGCCCTCAACATAACCCTAACCCTAGGTCCAATCCTAACCCTGACCGTCTCTCTAACCCTAGCCCTCAACATAACCCTAACCCTAGGTCCAATCCTCCCCCTTACCGTCTCTCTAACCCTAGCCCTCAACATAACCCTAGCCCTAGGTCCAATCCTAACACTAACCGTCTCTCTAACCCTAGCCCTCAACATAAACCTAACCCTAGGTCCAATCCTAACCCTGACCGTCTCTCTAACCCTAGCCCTCAACATAACCCTAATCCTAGGTCCAATCCTAACCCTAACCGTCGTTCTAACCCTAGCCCTCAATCTAACCCTAACCCTAGGTCCAATCCTAGACCTAACCGTCTCTCTAACCCTAACCCTCAACATAACCCTATCCCTAGGTCCAATCCCAACCCTAACCGTCTCTCTAACCCTAGCCCTCAACGTAACAATAACCCTAGGTCCAATCCTAACACTAACCGTCTCTCTAACCCTAGCCCTCAACATAACCCTAACCCTAGGTCAAATCCTAACCCTAACCGTGTCTCTAAACCTAGCCCTCAACCTAACCCTAACTCTAGGTCCAATCCTAACCCTAACCGTGTCTCTAACCCTATCCCTCAACCTAACCCTAACCCAGGGTCCAATAATAACCATAACTTTCTCTCTAATCCTAGCCTTCAGCATAAACCTAACCCTTGGTCTAATCCTAACCCTATCCGTCTCTCTGACCATAGCACTCAACATAACCCTAACCCTAGGTCCCATCCTAACCCTAACCGTCTCTCTAACCCAAGCCCTCCACCTAACCCTAACCCTAGGTCCAATCCTAACCCTAACCGTCTCTCTAACCCTAGCCCTCAACCTAACCCTAACCCTAGGTCCATTCCTAACCCTAACCGTCTCTCTAACCCTAGCCCTCAACATAACCCTAACCCTAGGTCCAATCCTCCCCCTTACTGTCTCTCTAACCCTAGCCCTCAACATAACCCTAGCCCTAGGTCCAATCCTAACCCTAACCGTCTCTCTAACCCTAGCCCTCAACATAACCCTAACCCTAGATCCAATCCTAACCCTAACCGTCTCTCTAACCCTAGCCCTCAACATAACCCTAACCCTAGGTCCAATCCTAACCCTAACCGTCTCTCTAACCCTAGCCCTCAACATAACCCTAACACTGGGTCCAATCCTCACCCTAACTCTCTCTCTAACCCTAGCCCTCAATCTAACCCTAACCCTAGGTCCAATCCTAGCCCTAACCGTCTGTCTATCCATAGCCCTCAACATAACCCTAACCCTAGGTCCAATCCTAAACCTAACCGTCTCTCTAGCCCTAGCCCTCAACGTAACAATAACCCTAGGTCCAATCCTAACCCTAACCGTCTCTCTAACCCTAGCCCTCAACATAACCATAACCCTAGGTCCAATCGTAACCCTAACCGTCTCTCTAACCCTAGCTCTCAACATACCCCTAACCGTAGGTCTAATCCTAACCCTAACCGTCTTTCTGACCCTAGCCCTCCACCTAACCCTAACCCTAGGTCCAATCCTAACCCTAACCGTCTCTCTAAACCTAGCCCTCAACCTAACTCTAACCCTAGATCCAATCCTAACCCTAACCGTCTCTCTAACCCTAGCCCTCAACATAACCCTAACCCTAGGTCCAATCCTAACCCTGACCGTCTCTCTAACCCTAGCCCTCAACATAACCCTAACCCTAGGTCCAATCCTCCCCCTTACCGTCTCTCTAACCCTAGCCCTCAACATAACCCTAGCCCTAGGTCCAATCCTAACCCTAACCGTCTCTCTAACCCTAGCCCTCAACATACCGCTAACCGTAGGTCTAATCCTAACCCTAACTGTCTCTCTGACCTTAGCCCTCAACATAACCCTAACCTTAGGTCCAATCCTAACCCTAACCGTCTCTCTAACCCTAGCCCTCAACATAGCCCTAACTGTAGGTCTAATCCTAAACCTAACCGCCTGTCTAAACCTAGCCCTCAACATAACGATAACCATAGGTCCAATCCTAACCCTAAGCGTCTCTCTAACCCTAGCCCTCAACATAACCCTAACCCTAGGTCCAATCGTAACCCTAACCGTCTCTCTAACCCTAGCCCTCAACATAACCCTAACACTAGGTCCAATCCTCACCCTAACTGTCTCTCTAACCCCAGCCCTCAATCTAACCCTAACCCTAGGTCCAAACCTAGCCCTAACTGTCTCTCTAACCCTAGCCCTCAACATAACCCTAACCCTAGGTCCAATCCTAACCCTAACCGTCTCTCTAACCCTAGCCCTCAACGTAACAATAACCCTAGGTCCAATTCTAACCCTTACCGTCTCTCTAACCATAGCCCTCAACCTAACCCTAACCCTAGGTCGAATCCTAACCTTCACCGTCTCTCTAACCCTAGCCCTCAACATAACCCTATCCCTAGGTCCAATTCTAACCCTGACCGTCTCTCTAACCCTAGCCCTCAACATAACCCTAACCCTAGGTCCAATCCTAACCCTAACCGTCTCTCTAACCCTAGCCCTCAACATAACCCTAACCCTAGGTCCAATCCTAACCCTGACCGTCTCTCTAACCCTAGCCCTCAACATAACCCTTACCCTAGGTCCAAGCCTCCCCCTTACCGTCTCTCTAACCCTAGCCCACAACATAACCCTAGCCCTAGGTCCAATCCTAACCCTAACCGTCTCGCTAACCCTAGCCCTCAACATACCGCTAACCGTAGGTCTAATCCTAACCCTAACTGTCTCTCTGACCTTAGCCCTCAACGTAACCCTAACCCTAGGTCCAATCCTAACCCTAACCGTCTCTCTAAACCTAGCCTTCAACATAACCCTAAACCTAGGTCCAATCATAACCCTAACCGTCTCTCTAAACGTAGCCCTCAACATAACCCTAACCCTAGGTCCAATCCTAACCTTCCTCGTCTCTCTAACCCTAGCCCTCAACATAACCCTAACCCTAGGTCCAATCCTAACCCTGACCGTCTCTCTAACCCTAGCCCTCAACATAACCCTAACCCTAGGTCCAATCCTCCCCCTTACCGTCTCTCTAACCCTAGCCCTCAACATAGCCCTAGCCCTAGTTCCAATCCTAACCCTAACCGTCTCTCTAACCCTAGGCCTCATCATAATCCTAACCGTAGGTCTAATCCTAACCCTAACCGTCTCTCTGACCCTAGCCCTCAACATAACCCTAACCCTAGGTCCAATCCTAACCCACACCGTCTCTCTAACCCTAGCCCTCAACATAACCCTAACCCTAGGTCCAATCCTAACCCTGACCGTCTCTCTAACCCTAGCCCTCAACATAGCCCTAGCCCTAGGTCCAATCCTAACCCTAACCGTCTCTCTAACCCTAGGCCTCAACATAACCCTAACCCTAATTCCAATCGTAAAACTAACCGTCTCTCTAACCCTAGCTCTCAACATACCCCTAACCGTAGGTCTAATCCTAACCCTAACCGTGTCTCTGACCCTAGCCCTCAACATAACCCTAACCCTAGGTCCAATCCTAACCCACACCGTCTCTCTAACCCTGGCCCTCAACATAACCCTAACCCTAGGTCCAATCCTAACCCTGACCGTCTCTCTAACCCTAGCCCTCAACATAACCCTAACCCTAGGTCCAATCCTAAACCTAACCGTCTCTCTAACCCTAGCCCTCAACATAACCCTACCCTAGGTCCAATCCTAACCCTAACCGTCTGTCTAACCCTAGCCCTCAACATAACCCTAACCCTAGGTCCAATCCTCCCCCTTACCGTTTCTCTAAACCTAGCCCTCAACATAACCCTAACCCTAGGTCCAATCCTAACCCTAACCGTCTCTCTAACCCTAGCCCTTAACATAACCCTAACCCTAGATCCAATCCTAACCCTAACCGTCTCTCTAATCCTAGCCCTCAACATAACCCTAACCCTAGGTCCAGTCCTAACCCTAACCGTCTCTCTAACCCTAGCCCTCAACATAACCATACACGTATGTCCAATCCTAACCCTAACCGTCTCTCTAACCCTAGCCATCAACCTAAACCTAATCCGACGTCCAATCCTAACCCTAACCGTCTCTCTAACCCTAGCCCTCAACATAACCCTAACCCTATGTCCAATCCTCATCCTAACCGTCTCTCTAACCTTAGCCCTCAACCTAACCCTAACCCTAGGTCCAATCATTGCACTAACCGTCTCTCTAACCCTAGCCCTCAACATAACCCTAACCCTAGGTCCAATCTTAACCCTAACCGTCTCTCTAACCCTAGCCCTCAACATAACGATAACCCTAGGTCCAATCCTAACCCTAAGGGTCTCTCTAAACCTAGCCCTCAACCTAACCCTAACCCTAGGTCCAATCCTAACCCTAACCGCCTCTCTAACCCTAGCCCTCAACATAACGATAACCCTAGGTCCAATCCTAACGCTAACCGTCTCTCTAACCCTAGCCCTCAACATAACCCTAACCCTAGGTCCAATCCTAACCCTAACCGTCTCTTTAACCCTCGCCCTCAACATAACCCTAACACTAGGTCCAATCCTCACCCTAACCGTCTCTCTTACCCTAGCCCTCAACCTAACTCTAACCCTAGGTCCAATCCTAACCATAACCATCTCTCTAATTCTAGCCCTCAGCATAACCCTAACCCTAGGTCCAATCCTAAACCTAACCGTCTCTCTAACCCTAGCCCTCAACATAACCATAACCGTAGGTCCAATCCTAACTCTAACAGTCTCTCTAATCCTAGCCCTCAACATAACCCTAACCCTAGGTCCAATCCTAACCCTAACCGTCTCTCTAACCCTAGCCCTCAACCTAACCCTAATCCTAGGTCCAATCCTAACCATAACCGTCTCTCTAACCCTAGCCCTCAACCTACACCTAATCCGACTTCCAATCCTAACCCTAACCGTGTCTCTAACCCTAGCCCTCAACATAACCCTAACCCTAGGTCCAATCCTAACCCTAACCGTCTCTCTAACCCTAGCCCTCAACCTAACCCTAACCCTAGGTCCAATCCTAACCCTAACCGTCTCTCTAACCCTAGCTCTCAACATAACCCTATCCCTAAGTCCAATCCTAACCCTAACGATCTCTCTAACCCTAGCCCTCAACCTAACCCTAACCCTAGGTCCAATCCTAACCCTAACCGTCTCTCTAACCCTAGCCATCAACCTAAACCTAATCCGACGTCCAATCCTAACCCTAACCGTCTCTCTAACCCTAGCCCTCAAACTAAAACTAATCCGACGTCCAATCCTAACCCTAACCGTCTCTCTAACCCTAGCCCTCAACATAACCCTAACCCTATGTCCAATACTCATCCTAACCGTCTCTCTACCCTTAGCCCTCAACCTAACCCTAACCCTAGGTCCAATCATTGCACTAACCGTCTCTCTAACCCTAGCCCTCAACATAACCCTAACCCTAGGTCCAATCTTAACCCTAACCGTCTCTCTAACCCTAGCCCTCAACATAAGCATAAACGTATGTCCAATCCTAACCCTAACCGTCTCTCTAACCCTAGCCCTCAACATAACCCTAACCCTAGGTCCAATCGTAACCCTAACCGTCTCTCTAACCCTAGCCCTCAACATTACCCTAACCCTAGGTCCAATCCTCACCCTAACTGTCTCTCTAACCCTAGCCCTCAACCTAACCCTAACCCTAGGTCCAATCCTAGCCCTAACCGTCTCTCTAACCCTAACCCTCAACATAACCCTAACCCTTGGTCCAATCCGAACCCTAACCGTCTCTCTAACCCTAGCCCTGAATATAAACCTAACCCTAGGTCCAATCCTAACCCTAACCGTCTCTCTAACCCTAGCCCTCAACATACCCCTAACCCTAGGTCCAATCGTAAACCTAACCGTGTCTCTAACCCTAGCCCTCAGCATAACCCTAACCCTAGGTCCAATCCTAACCTTAACCGTCTCTATAACAGTACCCCTCGACCTAACCCTAACCCTAGGTCCAATCCTAACCCTAACCGTCTCTCTAACCCTAGCCCTCAACATAACCCTAACCCTAGGTCCAATCTTGCACTAACCGTCTCTCTAACCCTAGCCCTCAACATAACCCTAACCCTAGGTCCAATCCTAACCCTAACCGTCTCTCTAACCCTAGCATTCAACATAACCCTAACCCTAGGTCCAATCCGAACCCTAACTGTCTCTCTAACCCTAGCCCTCAACATAACCCTAACCCTAAGTCCAATCCTAACCCTAACCGTCTCTCTAACCCTAGCCCTCAAAATAAACCTAACCCTAGGTCCAATCCTAACCCTAACCGTCTCTCTAACCATAGCCCTCAACCTAACCCTAACCCTAGGTTCAATCCTAACTCTAACCGTCTCTCTAAGAGTAGCCCTCATCCTAACCTAACCGTAGGTCCAATCCTAAACCTAACCGTCTCTCTATCCCTAGCCCTCAACATAACCCTAACCCTAGGTCCAATCCTAACCCTAACCGTCTCTCTAAACCTAGCCCTCAACATAACCCTAAACCTAGGTCCAATACTAACCCTGACCGTCTCTCTAAACCTAGCCCTCAACATAACCCTAACCCTAGGTCCAATCCTAACCCTAACCGTCTCTCTAACCCTAGCCATCAACCTAAACCTAATCCGACCTCCAATCCTAACCCTAACCGTCTCTCTAACCCTAGCCCTCAACATAACCCTATCCCTATGTACAATCCTCATCCTAACCATCTCTCTAACCTTCGCCCTCAACGTAACCCTAACCCTAGGTCCAATCCTAGCCCTAACCGTCTCTCTAACCCTAGCCCTCATCATAACCCTAACCCTAGGTCCAATCGTAACCCTAACCACCCCTCTAACCCTAGCCCTCAACGAAACCCTAACCCTAGGTCCAATCCTAACCCTAACCGTCTCTCTAACCCTAGCCCTCAACATAACCCTAACCCTAGGCCCAATCCTAACCTTAACCGTCTCTCTAAACCTAGCCCTCAACATAACCCTAACCCTAGGTCCAATACTAAACCTGACCGTCTCTCTAACCCTAGACCTCAACATAACCCTAACCCTAGGTCCAATCCTCATCGTAACCGTCTCTCTAACCTTAGCCCTAAACATAACGCTAACCCTAGGTCCAATCCTAGCACTAACCGTCTCTCTAACCCTAGCCATCAACCTAAACCTAATCCGACCTCCAATCCTAACCCTAACCGTCTCTCTAACCCTAGCCCTCAACATAACCCTAACCCTATGTACAATCCTCATCCTAACCATCTCTCTAACCTTCGCCCTCAACGTAACCCTAACCCTAGGTCCAATCCTAGCCCTAACCGTCTCTCTAAACCTAGCCCTCATCATAACCCTAACCCTAGGTCCAATCGTAACCCTAACCACCCCTCTAACCCTAGCCCTCAACGAAACCCTAACCCTAGGTCCAATCCTAACCCTAACCGTCTCTCTAACCCTAGCCCTCAACATAACCCTAACCCTAGGCCCAATCCTAACCTTAACCGTCTCTCTAAACCTAGCCCTCAACATAACCCTAACCCTAGGTCCAATCCTAACCCTGACCGTCTCTCTAAATCTAGCCCTCAACATAACCCTAAGCCTAGGTCCAATACTAAACCTGACCGTCTCTCTAACCCTAGACCTCAACATAACCCTAACCCTAGGTCCACTCCTCATCGTAACCGTCTCTCTAACCTTAGCCCTAAACATAACGCTAACCCTAGGTCCAATCCTAGCACTAACCGTCTCTCTAACCCTAGCCCTCAACATAACCCTAACCCTAGGTCCAATCCTAACCCTAACCGTCTCTCTAACCCTAGCCTTCAACATAACTCTAACCCTAGTTCCAATCCTAACCCTAACCGTCTCTCTAACCCTAGCCCTCAACATAACCCTAACCCTAGGTCCAATCCTCCCCCTTACTGTCTCTCTATCCCTAGCCCTCAACATAACCCTAACCCTAGGTCCAATCCTAACCCTAACCGTCTCTCTAACCCTAGCCCTCAACATAACCCTAACCCTAATTCCAATCGTAACCCTACCCGTCTCTCTAACCCTAGCTCTCAACATACCCCTAACCGTAGGTCTAATCCTAACCCTAACCGTCTCTCTGAACCTAGCCCTCAACATAACCCTAACCCTAGGTCCAATCCTAACCCTAAACGTCTCTCTAACACTAGCCCTCCACCTAACCCTAACCCTAGGTCCAATCCTAACCCTAACTGTCTCTCTAACCCTAGCCCTCAACTTAACCCTAACCCTAGGTCCAATCCTAACCGTAACCGTCTCTCTAACAGTAGACCTTAACCTAAACCTAACCCTAGGTCCAATCCTAACCCTAACCGTCTCTCTAACCCTAGCCCTCAACATAACCCTAAACCTAGGTCCAATCATAACCCTAACCGTCTCTCTAAACCTAGCCCTCAACATAACCCTAACCCTAGGTTCAATCCTAACCTTCACCGTCTCTCTAACCCTAGCCCTCAAAATAACCCTAACCCTAGGTCCAATTCTAACCCTGACCGTCTCTCTAACCCTAGCCCTCAACATAACCCTAATCCTAGGTCCAATCCTAACCCTAACCGTCGTTCTAACCCTAGCCCTCAACATAACCCTAACCCTAGGTCCAATTCTAACCCTGACCGTCTCTCTAACCCTAGCCCTCAACATAACCCTAACCCTAGGTCCAATCCTAACCCTAACCGTCTCTCTAACCCTAGCCCTCAACATAACCCTAACCCTAGGTCCAATCCTAACCCTGACCGTCTCTCTAACCCTAGCCCTCAACATAACCCTAACCCTAGGTCCAATCCTCCCCCTTACCGTCTCTCTAACCCTAGCCCTCAACATAACCCTAGCCCTAGGTCCAATCCTAACACTAACCGTCTCTCTAACCCTAGCCCTCAACATAAACCTAACCCTAGGTCCAATCCTAACCCTGACCGTCTCTCTAACCCTAGCCCTCAACATAACCCTAATCCTAGGTCCAATCCTAACCCTAACCGTCGTTCTAACCCTAGCCCTCAATCTAACCCTAACCCTAGGTCCAATCCTAGACCTAACCGTCTCTCTAACCCTAACCCTCAACATAACCCTATCCCTAGGTCCAATCCCAACCCTAACCGTCTCTCTAACCCTAGCCCTCAACGTAACAATAACCCTAGGTCCAATCCTAACACTAACCGTCTCTCTAACCCTAGCCCTCAACATAACCCTAACCCTAGGTCAAATCCTAACCCTAACCGTGTCTCTAAACCTAGCCCTCAACCTAACCCTAACTCTAGGTCCAATCCTAACCCTAACCGTGTCTCTAACCCTATCCCTCAACCTAACCCTAACCCAGGGTCCAATAATAACCATAACTTTCTCTCTAATCCTAGCCTTCAGCATAAACCTAACCCTTGGTCTAATCCTAACCCTATCCGTCTCTCTGACCATAGCACTCAACATAACCCTAACCCTAGGTCCCATCCTAACCCTAACCGTCTCTCTAACCCAAGCCCTCCACCTAACCCTAACCCTAGGTCCAATCCTAACCCTAACCGTCTCTCTAACCCTAGCCCTCAACCTAACCCTAACCCTAGGTCCATTCCTAACCCTAACCGTCTCTCTAACCCTAGCCCTCAACATAACCCTAACCCTAGGTCCAATCCTCCCCCTTACTGTCTCTCTAACCCTAGCCCTCAACATAACCCTAGCCCTAGGTCCAATCCTAACCCTAACCGTCTCTCTAACCCTAGCCCTCAACATAACCCTAACCCTAGATCCAATCCTAACCCTAACCGTCTCTCTAACCCTAGCCCTCAACATAACCCTAACCCTAGGTCCAATCCTAACCCTAACCGTCTCTCTAACCCTAGCCCTCAACATAACCCTAACACTGGGTCCAATCCTCACCCTAACTCTCTCTCTAACCCTAGCCCTCAATCTAACCCTAACCCTAGGTCCAATCCTAGCCCTAACCGTCTGTCTATCCATAGCCCTCAACATAACCCTAACCCTAGGTCCAATCCTAAACCTAACCGTCTCTCTAGTCCTAGCCCTCAACGTAACAATAACCCTAGGTCCAATCCTAACCCTAACCGTCTCTCTAACCCTAGCCCTCAACATAACCATAACCCTAGGTCCAATCGTAACCCTAACCGTCTCTCTAACCCTAGCTCTCAACATACCCCTAACCGTAGGTCTAATCCTAACCCTAACCGTCTTTCTGACCCTAGCCCTCCACCTAACCCTAACCCTAGGTCCAATCCTAACCCTAACCGTCTCTCTAAACCTAGCCCTCAACCTAACTCTAACCCTAGATCCAATCCTAACCCTAACCGTCTCTCTAACCCTAGCCCTCAACATAACCCTAACCCTAGGTCCAATCCTAACCCTGACCGTCTCTCTAACCCTAGCCCTCAACATAACCCTAACCCTAGGTCCAATCCTCCCCCTTACCGTCTCTCTAACCCTAGCCCTCAACATAACCCTAGCCCTAGGTCCAATCCTAACCCTAACCGTCTCTCTAACCCTAGCCCTCAACATACCGCTAACCGTAGGTCTAATCCTAACCCTAACTGTCTCTCTGACCTTAGCCCTCAACATAACCCTAACCTTAGGTCCAATCCTAACCCTAACCGTCTCTCTAACCCTAGCCCTCAACATAGCCCTAACTGTAGGTCTAATCCTAAACCTAACCGCCTGTCTAAACCTAGCCCTCAACATAACGATAACCATAGGTCCAATCCTAACCCTAAGCGTCTCTCTAACCCTAGCCCTCAACATAACCCTAACCCTAGGTCCAATCGTAACCCTAACCGTCTCTCTAACCCTAGCCCTCAACATAACCCTAACACTAGGTCCAATCCTCACCCTAACTGTCTCTCTAACCCCAGCCCTCAATCTAACCCTAACCCTAGGTCCAAACCTAGCCCTAACCGTCTCTCTAACCCTAGCCCTCAACATAACCCTAACCCTAGGTCCAATCCTAACCCTAACCGTCTCTCTAACCCTAGCCCTCAACGTAACAATAACCCTAGGTCCAATTCTAACCCTTACCGTCTCTCTAACCATAGCCCTCAACCTAACCCTAACCCTAGGTCGAATCCTAACCTTCACCGTCTCTCTAACCCTAGCCCTCAACATAACCCTATCCCTAGGTCCAATTCTAACCCTGACCGTCTCTCTAACCCTAGCCCTCAACATAACCCTAACCCTAGGTCCAATCCTAACCCTAACCGTCTCTCTAACCCTAGCCCTCAACATAACCCTAACCCTAGGTCCAATCCTAACCCTGACCGTCTCTCTAACCCTAGCCCTCAACATAACCCTTACCCTAGGTCCAAGCCTCCCCCTTACCGTCTCTCTAACCCTAGCCCACAACATAACCCTAGCCCTAGGTCCAATCCTAACCCTAACCGTCTCGCTAACCCTAGCCCTCAACATACCGCTAACCGTAGGTCTAATCCTAACCCTAACTGTCTCTCTGACCTTAGCCCTCAACGTAACCCTAACCCTAGGTCCAATCCTAACCCTAACCGTCTCTCTAAACCTAGCCTTCAACATAACCCTAAACCTAGGTCCAATCATAACCCTAACCGTCTCTCTAAACGTAGCCCTCAACATAACCCTAACCCTAGGTCCAATCCTAACCTTCCTCGTCTCTCTAACCCTAGCCCTCAACATAACCCTAACCCTAGGTCCAATCCTAACCCTGACCGTCTCTCTAACCCTAGCCCTCAACATAACCCTAACCCTAGGTCCAATCCTCCCCCTTACCGTCTCTCTAACCCTAGCCCTCAACATAGCCCTAGCCCTAGTTCCAATCCTAACCCTAACCGTCTCTCTAACCCTAGGCCTCATCATAATCCTAACCGTAGGTCTAATCCTAACCCTAACCGTCTCTCTGACCCTAGCCCTCAACATAACCCTAACCCTAGGTCCAATCCTAACCCACACCGTCTCTCTAACCCTAGCCCTCAACATAACCCTAACCCTAGGTCCAATCCTAACCCTGACCGTCTCTCTAACCCTAGCCCTCAACATAGCCCTAGCCCTAGGTCCAATCCTAACCCTAACCGTCTCTCTAACCCTAGGCCTCAACATAACCCTAACCCTAATTCCAATCGTAACCCTAACCGTCTCTCTAACCCTAGCTCTCAACATACCCCTAACCGTAGGTCTAATCCTAACCCTAACCGTGTCTCTGACCCTAGCCCTCAACATAACCCTAACCCTAGGTCCAATCCTAACCCACACCGTCTCTCTAACCCTGGCCCTCAACATAACCCTAACCCTAGGTCCAATCCTAACCCTGACCGTCTCTCTAACCCTAGCCCTCAACATAACCCTAACCCTAGGTCCAATCCTAAACCTAACCGTCTCTCTAACCCTAGCCCTCAACATAACCCTACCCTAGGTCCAATCCTAACCCTAACCGTCTGTCTAACCCTAGCCCTCAACATAACCCTAACCCTAGGTCCAATCCTCCCCCTTACCGTTTCTCTAAACCTAGCCCTCAACATAACCCTAACCCTAGGTCCAATCCTAACCCTAACCGTCTCTCTAACCCTAGCCCTTAACATAACCCTAACCCTAGATCCAATCCTAACCCTAACCGTCTCTCTAATCCTAGCCCTCAACATAACCCTAACCCTAGGTCCAGTCCTAACCCTAACCGTCTCTCTAACCCTAGCCCTCAACATAACCATACACGTATGTCCAATCCTAACCCTAACCGTCTCTCTAACCCTAGCCATCAACCTAAACCTAATCCGACGTCCAATCCTAACCCTAACCGTCTCTCTAACCCTAGCCCTCAACATAACCCTAACCCTATGTCCAATCCTCATCCTAACCGTCTCTCTAACCTTAGCCCTCAACCTAACCCTAACCCTAGGTCCAATCATTGCACTAACCGTCTCTCTAACCCTAGCCCTCAACATAACCCTAACCCTAGGTCCAATCTTAACCCTAACCGTCTCTCTAACCCTAGCCCTCAACATAACGATAACCCTAGGTCCAATCCTAACCCTAAGGGTCTCTCTAAACCTAGCCCTCAACCTAACTCTAACCCTAGGTCCAATCCTAACCATAACCATCTCTCTAATTCTAGCCCTCAGCATAACCCTAACCCTAGGTCCAATCCTAAACCTAACCGTCTCTCTAACCCTAGCCCTCAACATAACCATAACCGTAGGTCCAATCCTAACTCTAACAGTCTCTCTAATCCTAGCCCTCAACATAACCCTAACCCTAGGTCCAATCCTAACCCTAACCGTCTCTCTAACCCTAGCCCTCAACCTAACCCTAATCCTAGGTCCAATCCTAACCATAACCGTCTCTCTAACCCTAGCCCTCAACCTACACCTAATCCGACTTCCAATCCTAACCCTAACCGTGTCTCTAACCCTAGCCCTCAACATAACCCTAACCCTAGGTCCAATCCTAACCCTAACCGTCTCTCTAACCCTAGCCCTCAACCTAACCCTAACCCTAGGTCCAATCCTAACCCTAACCGTCTCTCTAACCCTAGCTCTCAACATAACCCTATCCCTAAGTCCAATCCTAACCCTAACGATCTCTCTAACCCTAGCCCTCAACCTAACCCTAACCCTAGGTCCAATCCTAACCCTAACCGTCTCTCTAACCCTAGCCATCAACCTAAACCTAATCCGACGTCCAATCCTAACCCTAACCGTCTCTCTAACCCTAGCCCTCAACATAACCCTAACCCTAGGTCCAATATTAACCCTAACCGTCTCCCTAACCCTAGCCCTAACATAACCCTAACCCTAGGTCCAATTCTAACCCTAACTGTCTTTCTAACCCTAGCCCTCAACATAACCCTAACCCTAGGTCCAATCCTAACCATAATCGTCTCTCTAACCCTAGCCCTAACCTAACCCTAACCCTAGGTCCAATCCTAACCCTAACCGTCTCCCTAAGCCTAGCCCTCAACATAACCCTAACCCTAGGTCCAATCCTAACCCTAACCGTCTCTCTAAACCTAGCCCTCAACATAACCCTAACCCTAGGTTCAATCCTAACCCTGACCGTCTCTCTAACCCTAGCCCTCAACATAACCCTAACCCTAGGTCCAATCCTAACCCTAACCGTCTCTCTAACCTTAGCTCTCAACATAACCCTAACCCTAGGTCCAATCCTAACCCTAACCGTCCCTCTAACCCTAGCCCTGAACATAACCCTAACCTTAGGTCCAATCCTAACCCTAACCGTCTCTCTAATCCTAGCCCTCAACCTAACCCTAACCCTAGGTCCAATAATAACCCTAACCGTATCTCTAACCCTAGCCCTCAGCATAACCCTAACCCTTGGTCCAATCCTAACCCTAACGGTCTCTCTAACCCTGGCCCTCGACTTAACCCTAACCCTAAGTCCAATCCTAACGCTAACCGTCTCTCTAACCCTAGCCCTCAACCTAAAACTAATCCGACCTCCAATCCTAACCCTAACCGTCTCTCTAACCCTAGCCCTCAACATAACCCTAACCCTATGTCCAATCCTCATCCTAACCGTCTCTCTAACCTTAGCCCTCAACCTAACCCTAACCCTAGGTTCAATCCTAACCCTGACCGTCTCTCTAACCCTAGCCCTCAACATAACCCTAACCCTAGGTCCAATCCTAACCCTAACCGACTTTCTAACCCTAGCCCTCAACGTAACAATAACCCTAGGTCCAATCCTAACCCTAACCGTCTCTCTAACCCTAGCCCTCAACATAACCCTAACCCTAGGTCCAATCCTAACCCTAACCGTCCCTCTAACCCTAGGCCACAACAGAACCCTAACCCTAGGTCCAATATTAACCCTAACCGTCTCCCTAACCCTAGCCCTCAACATAACCTTAACCCTAGGTCCAATTCTAACCCTAACTGTCTTTCTAACCCTAGCCCTCAACATAACCCTAACCCTAGGTCCAATCCTAACCATAATCGTCTCTCTAACCCTACCCTATCCTAACCCTAACCCTAGGTCCAATCCTGACCCTAACCGTCTCTCTAACAGTAGCCCTCAACATAACCCTAACCCTAGGTCCAATCCTAACCCTAACCGTCTCTCTAACCCTAGCCCTCAACATAACCCTAACCCTAGGTCCAATCCTAACCCTGACCGTCTCTCTAACCCTAGCCCTCAACATAACCCTAACCCTAGGTCCAATCCTCCCCCTTACCGTCTCTCTAACCCTAGCCCTCAACATAACCCTAGCCCTAGGTCCAATCCTAACACTAACCGTCTCTCTAACCCTAGCCCTCAACATAAACCTAACGCTAGGTCCAATCCTCAACCTAACTGTCTCTCTAACCCTAGCCCTCAATCTAACCCTAACCCTAGGTCCAATCCTAGCCCTAACCGTCTCTCTAACCCTAGCCCTCAACGTAACAATAACCCTAGGTCCAATCCTAACACTAACCGTCTCTCTAAACCTAGCCCTCAACCTAACCCTAACTCTAGGTCCAATCCTAACCCTAACCGTGTCTCTAACCCTATTCCTTAACCTAACCCTAACCCTAGGTCCAATAATAACCCTAACCTTCTCTCTAATCCTAGCCTTCAGCATAAACCTAACCCTTGGTCTAATCCTAACCCTATCCGTCTCTCTGACCATAGCCCTCAACATAACCCTAACCCTAGGTCCCATCCTAACCCTAACCGTCTCTCTAACCCAAGCCCTCCACCTAACCCTAACCCTAGGTCCAATCCTAACCCTAACCGTCTCTCTAACCCTAGCCCTCAACCTAACCCTAACCCTAGGTCCAATCCTAACCCTAACCGTCTCTCTAACCCTAGCCCTCAACATAACCCTAACCCTAGGTCCAATCCTCCCCCTTACTGTCTCTCTAATCCTAGCCCTCAACATAACCCTAGCCCTAGGTCCAATCCTAACCCTAACCGTCTCTCTAACTCTAGCCCTCAACATAACCTTAACCCTAGATCCAATCCTAACCCTAACCGTCTCTCTAACCCTAGCCCTCAACATAACCCTAACCCTAGGTCCAATCCTAACCCTAACCGTCTCTCTAAACCTAGCCCTCAACATAACCCTAACCCTAGGTCCAATCTTAAGCCTAACCGTCTCTCAAACCCTAGCCCTCAACATACCCCTAACAGTAGGTCTAATCCTAACCCTAACCGCCTCTCTAACCCTCGCCCTCAACCTAACGATAACCCTAGGTCCAATCCTAACCCTAACCGTCTCTCTAACCCTAGCCCTCAACATAACCCTAACCCTAGGTTCAATCCTAACCCTAACCGTCTCTCTAACCCTAGCCCTCAACATAACCCTAACACTGGGTCCAATCCTCACCCTAACTGTCTCTCTAACCCTAGCCCTCAATCTAACCCTAAACCTAGGTCCAATCCTAGCCCTAACCGTCTGTCTATCCATAGCCCTCAACATAACCCTAACCCTAGGTCCAATCCTAACCCTAACCGTCTCTCTAGCCCTAGCCCTCAACGTAACAATAACCCTAGGTCCAATCCTAACCCTAACCGTCTCTCTAACCCTAGCCCTCAACATAACCATAACCCTAGGTCCAATCGTAACCCTAACCGTCTCTCTAACCCTAGCTCTCAACATACCCCTAACCGTAGGTCTAATCCTAACCCTAACCGTCTTTCTGACCCTAGCCCTCCACCTAACCCTAACCCTAGGTCCAATCCTAACCCTAACCGTCTCTCTAAACCTAGCCCTCAACCTAACTCTAACCCTAGGTCCAATCCTAACCCTAACCATCTCTCTAACCCTAGCCCTCAACATAACCCTAACCCTAGGTCCAATCCTTCCCCTTACTGTCTCTCTAACCCTAGCCCTCACCCTAACCGTAACCCTAGGTCCAATCCTAACCCTAACCGTCTCTCTAACCCTAGCCCTCAACATAAACCTAACCCTAGGTCCAATCCTAACCCTGACCGTCTCTCTAAACCTAGCCCTCAACATAACCCTAAGCCTAGGTCCAATACTAACCCTGACCGTCTCTCTAACCCTAGCACTCAACCTAACCCTAACCCTACGTATTATCCTAACCCTAACCGTGTCTCTAACCCTAGCCCTCAACCTAAACCTAAACCGACGTCCAATCCTAACCCTAACCGTCTCTCTAACCCTAGCCCTCAACATAACCTTAACCCTATGTCCAATCCTCATCGTAACCGTCTCTCTAACCTTAGCCCTCAACCTAACGCTAACCCTAGGTCCAATCCTAGCACTAACCGTCTCTCTAACCCTAGCCCTCAACATAACCCTAAGCCTAGGTCCAATCCTAACCCTAACCGTCTCTCTAACCCTAGCCTTCAACATAACTCTAACCCTAGTTCCAATCCTAACCCTAACCGTCTCTCTAACCCTAGCCCTCCACATAACCCTAACCCTAGGTCCAATCCTCCCCCTTACTGTCCCTCTATCCCTAGCCCTCAACATAACCGTAACCCCAGGTCCAATCCTAACCATAACCGTCTCTCTAACCCTAGCCCTCAACATAAGCCTAACCCTAATTCCAATCGTAACCCTAACCGTATCTCTAGCCCTAGCTCTCAACATACCCGTAACCGTAGGTCTAATCCTAACCCTAACCGTCTCTCTGACCCTAGCCCTCAACATAACCCTAACCCTAGGTCCAATCCTAACCCTAACCGTCTCTCTAACCCTAGCCCTCAACATAACCCTAAACCTAGGTCCAAACATAACCCTAACCGTCTCTCTAAACGTAGCCCTCAACATAACCCTAACCCTAGGTCCAATCCTAACCTTCCTCG
Source organism: Miniopterus schreibersii (assembly GCF_964146895.1). Lineage (NCBI taxonomy): Eukaryota > Metazoa > Chordata > Mammalia > Chiroptera > Miniopteridae > Miniopterus > Miniopterus schreibersii. The sequence goes on along the minus strand of NW_027669783.1, from coordinate 51,862 downwards.
TCTGTCTAACCCTAGCCCTCAACATAACCCTAACCCTAGGTCCAATTCTAACCCTGACCGTCTCTCTAACCCTAGCCCTCAACATAACCCTAACCCTAAGTCCAATCCTAACCCTAACCGTCACTAACCCTAGCCCGCAACATAACCCTAACCCTAGGTCCAATCCTAACCCTGACCGTCTCTCTAACCCTAGCCCTCAACATAACCCTAACCCGAGGTCCAATCCTCCCCCTTACCGTCTCTCTAACCCTAGCCCTCAACATAACCCTAGCCCTAGGTCCAATCCTAACCCTAACCGTCTCTCTAACCCTAGCCCTCAACATACCGCTAACCGTAGGTCTAATCCTAACCCTAACTGTCTCTCTGACCTTAGCCCTCAACATAACCCTAACCTTAGGTCCAATCCTAACCCTAACCGTCTCTCTAACCCTAGCCCTCAACATAGCCCTAACTGTAGGTCTAATCCTAAACCTAACCGCCTCTCTAAACCTAGCCCTCAACATAACGATAACCATAGGTCCAATCCTAACGCTAAGCGTCTCTCTAACCCTAGCCCTCAACATAACCCTAACCCTAGGTCCAATCGTAACCCTAACCGTCTCTCTAAACCTAGCCCTCAACATAACCCTAAAACTAAGTCCAATCCTCACCCTAACTGTCTCTCTAACCCCAGCCCTCAATCTAACCCTAACCCTAGGTCCAAACCTAGCCCTAACCGTCTCTCTAACCCTAGCCCTCAACATAACCCTAACCCTAGGTCCAATCCTAACCCTAACCGTCTCTCTAACCCTAGCCCTCAACGTAACAATAACCCTAGGTCCAATCCTAACCCTTACCGTCTCTCTTTAACCATAGCCCTCAACCTAACCCTAACCCTAGGTCGAATCCTAACCTTCACCGTCTCTCTAACCCTAGCCCTCAACATAACCCTATCCCTAGGTCCAATTCTAACCCTGACCGTCTCTTTAACCCTAGCTCTCAACATAACCCTAACCCTAGGTCCAATCCTAACCCTAACCGTCTCTCTAACCCTAGCCCTCAACATAACCCTAACCCTAGGTCCAATCCTAACCCTGACCGTCTCTCTAACCCTAGCCCTCAACATAACCCTAACCCTAGGTCCAAGCCTCCCCCTTACCGTCTCTCTAACCCTAACCCACAACATAACCCTAGCCCTAGGTCCAATCCTAACCCTAACCGTCTCGCTAACCCTAGCACTCAACATACCGCTAACCGTAGGTCTAATCCTAACCCTAACTGTCTCTGACCTTAGCACTCAACATAACCCTAACCCTAGGTCCAATCCTAACCCTAACCGTCTATCTAACCCTAGCCCTCAACATAACCCTAAACCTAGGTCCAATCATAACCCTAACCGTCTCTCTAAACGTAGCCCTCAACATAACCCTAACCCTAGGTGGAATCCTAACCTTCCTCGTCTCTCTAACCCTAGCCCTCAACATAACCCTAACCCTAGGTCCAATTCTAACCCTGACCGTCTCTCTAACCCTAGCCCTCAACATAACCCTAACCCTAGGTCCAATCCTAACCCTAACCGTCTCTCTAACCCTAGCCCTCAACATAACCCTAACCCTAGGTCCAATCCTAACCCTGACCGTCTCTCTAACCCTAGCCCTCAACATAACCCTAACCCTAGGTCCAATCCTAACCCTAACCGTCTCTCTAACCCTAGCCCTCAACATAACCCTAACACTGGGTCCAATCCTCACCCTAACTGTCTCTCTAACCCTAGCCCTCAATCTAACCCTAACCCTAGGTCCAATCCTAGCCCTAACCGTCTGTCTATCCATAGCCCTCAACATAACCCTAACCCTAGGTCCAATCCTAACCCTAACCGTCTCTCTAGCCCTAGCCCTCAACGTAACAATAACCCTAGGTCCAATCCTAACCCTAACTGTCTCTCTAACCCTAGCCCTCAACATAACCATAACCCTAGGTCCAATCGTAACCCTAACCGTCTCTCTAACCCTAGCTCTCAACATACCCCTAACCGTAGGTCTAATCCTAACCCTAACCGTCTTTCTGACCCTAGCCCTCCACCTAACCCTAACCCTAGGTCCAATCCTAACCCTAACCGTCTCTCTAAACCTAGCCCTCAACCTACCTCTAACCCTAGGTCCAATCCTAACCCTAACCATCTCTCTAACCCTAGCCCTCAACATAACCCTAACCCTAGGTCCAATCCTTCCCCTTATTGTCTCTCTAACCATAGCCCTCACCCTAACCGTAACCCTAGGTCCAATCCTAACCCTAACCGTCTCTCTAACCCTAGCCCTCAACATAACCCTAAACCTAGGTCCAAACATAACCCTAACCGTCTCTCTAAACGTAGCCCTCAACATAACCCTAACCCTAGGTCCAATCCTAACCTTCCTCGTCTCTCTAACCCTAGCCCTCAACATAACCCTAACCCTAGGTCCAATTCTAACCCTGACCGTCTCTCTAACCCTAGCCCTCAACATAACCCTAACCCTAGGTCCAATCCTAACCCTAACCGTCTCTCTAACCCTAGCCCTCAACATAACCCTAACCCTAGGTCCAATCCTAATCCTGACCGTCTCTCTAACCCTAGCCCTCAACATAACCCTAACCCTAGGTCCAATCCTCCCCCTTACCGTCTCTCTAACCCTAGCCCTCAACATAACACTAGCCCTAGGTCCAATCCTAACCCTAACCGTCTCTCTAACCCTAGCCCTCAACATACCGCTAACCGTAGGTCTAATCCTAACCCTAACTGTCTCTCTGACCTTAGCCCTCAACATAACCCTAAACTTAGGCCCAATCCTAACCCTAACCGTCTCTCTAACCCTAGCCCTCAACATAGCCCTAACTGTAGGTCTAATCCTAGACCTAACCGCCTCTCTAAACCTAGCCCTACACATAACGATAACCATAGGTCCAATCCTAACCCTAAGCGTCTCTCTAACCCTAGCCCTCAACATAACCCTAACCCTAGGTCCAATCGTAACCCTAACCGTCTCTCTAACCCTAGCCCTCAACATAACCCTAACACTAGGTCCAAACCTCACCCTAACTGTCTCTCTAACCCCAGCCCTCAATCTAACCCTAACCCTAGGTCCAAACCTAGCCCTAACCGTCTCTCTAACCCTAGCCCTCAACACAACCCTAACCCTAGGTCCAATCCTAACCCCAACCGTCTCTCTAACCCTAGCCCTCAACGTAACAATAACCCTAGGTCCAATCCTAACCCTTACCGTCTCTCTAACCATAGCCCTCAACCTAACCCTAACCCTAGGTCGAATCCTAACCTTCACCGTCTCTCTAACCCTAGCCCTCAACATAACCCTATCCCTAGGTCCAATTCTAACCCTGACCGTCTCTCTAACCCTAGCCCTCAACATAACCGTAACCCTAGGTCCAATCCTAACCCTAACCGTCTCTCTAACCCTAGCCCTCAACATAACCCTAACCCTAGGTCCAATCCTAACCCTGACCGTCTCTCTAACCCTAGCCCTCAACATAACCCTAACCCTAGGTCCAAGCCTCCCCCTTACCGTCTCTCTAACCCTAGCCCACAACATAACCCTAGCCCTAGGTCCAATCCTAACCCTAACCGTCTCGCTAACCCTAGCCCTCAACATACCGCTAACCGTAGGTCTAATCCTAACCCTAACTGTCTCTCTGACCTTAGCCCTCAACATAACCCTAACCCTAGGTCCAATCCTAACCCTAACCGTCTCTCTAACCCTAGCCCTCAACATAACCCGAAACCTAGGTCCAATCATAACCCTAACCGTCTCTCTAAACGTAGCCCTCAACATAACCCTAACCCTAGGTCCAATCCTAACCTTCCTCGTCTCTCTAACCCTAGCCCTCAACATAACCCTAACCCTAGGTCCAATTCTAACCCTGACCATCTCTCTAACCCTAGCCCTCAACATAACCCTAACCCTAGGTCCAATCCTAACCCTGACCGTCTCTCTAACCCTAGCCCTCAACATAGCCCTAGCCCTAGGTCCAATCCTAACCCTAACCGTCTCTCTAACCCTAGGCCTCAACAGAACCCTAACCCTAATTCCAATCGTAACCCTAACCGTCTCTCTAACCCTAGCTCTCAACATACCCCTAACCGTAGGTCTAATCCTAACCCTAACCGTCTCTCTGACCCTAGCCCTCAACATAACCCTAACCCTAGGTCCAATCCTAACCGTAACCGTCTCTCTAACCCTAGCCCTCAACATAACCCTAACTCTAGGTCCAATCCTAACCCTGACCGTCTCTCTAACCCTAGCCCTCAACATAACCCTAACCCTAGGTCCAAGCCTCCCCCTTACCGTCTCTCTAACCCTAGCCCACAACATAACCCTAGCCCTAGGTCCAATCCTAACCCTAACCGTCTCGCTAACCCTAGCCCTCAACATACCGCTAACCGTAGGTCTAATCCTAACCCTAACTGTCTCTCTGACCTTAGCCCTCAACGTAACCCTAACCCTAGGTCCAATCCTAACCCTAACCGTCTCTCTAAACCTAGCCTTCAACATAACCCTAAACCTAGGTCCAATCATAACCCTAACCGTCTCTCTAAACGTAGCCCTCAACATAACCCTAACCCTAGGTCCAATCCTAACCTTCCTCGTCTCTCTAACCCTAGCCCTCAACATAACCCTAACCCTAGGTCCAATTCTAACCCTGACCGTCTCTTTAACCCTAGCCCTCAACATAACCCTAACCCTAGGTCCAATCCTAACCCTAACCGTCTCTCTAACCCTAGCCCTCAACATAACCCTAACCCTAGGTCCAATCCTACCCCTGACCGTCTCTCTAACCCTAGCCCTCAACATAACCCTAACCCTAGGTCCAATCCTCCCCCTTACCGTCTCTCTAACCCTAGCCCTCAACATAGCCCTAGCCCTAGTTCCAATCCTAACCCTAACCGTCTCTCTAACCCTAGGCCTCAACATAACCCTAACCGTAGGTCTAATCCTAACCCTAACCGTCTCTCTGACCCTAGCCCTCAACATAACCCTACCCTAGGTCCAATCCTAACCCTAACCGTCTGTCTAACCCTAGCCCTCAACATAACCCTAACCCTAGGTCCAATCCTCCCCCTTACCGTTTCTCTAAACCTAGCCCTCAACATAACCCTAACCCTAGGTCCAATCCTAACCCTAACCGTCTCTCTAACCCTAGCCCTTAACATAACCCTAACCCTAGATCCAATCCTAACCCTAACCGTCTCTCTAATCCTAGCCCTCAACATAACCCTAACCCTAGGTCCAGTCCTAACCCTAACCGTCTCTCTAACCCTAGCCCTCAACATAACCATACACGTATGTCCAATCCTAACCCTAACCGTCTCTCTAACCCTAGCCATCAACCTAAACCTAATCCGACGTCCAATCCTAACCCTAACCGTCTCTCTAACCCTAGCCCTCAACATAACCCTAACCCTATGTCCAATCCTCATCCTAACCGTCTCTCTAACCTTAGCCCTCAACCTAACCCTAACCCTAGGTCCAATCATTGCACTAACCGTCTCTCTAACCCTAGCCCTCAACATAACCCTAACCCTAGGTCCAATCTTAACCCTAACCGTCTCTCTAACCCTAGCCCTCATCATAACGATAACCCTAGGTCCAATCCTAACCCTAAGGGTCTCTCTAAACCTAGCCCTCAACCTAACCCTAACCCTAGGTCCAATCCTAACCCTAACCGCCTCTCTAACCCTAGCCCTCAACATAACGATAACCCTAGGTCCAATCCTAACGCTAACCGTCTCTCTAACCCTAGCCCTCAACATAACCCTAACCCTAGGTCCAATCCTAACCCTAACCGTCTCTTTAACCCTAGCCCTCAACATAACCCTAACACTAGGTCCAATCCTCACCCTAACTGTCTCTCTAACCCTAGTCCTCAATCTAACCCTAACCCTAGGTCCAATCCTAACCCTAACCGTCTCTCTTACCCTAGCCCTCAACCTAACTCTAACCCTAGGTCCAATCCTAACCATAACCATCTCTCTAATTCTAGCCCTCAGCATAACCCTAACCCTAGGTCCAATCCTAACCCACACCGTCTCTCTAACCCTAGCCCTCAACATAACCCTAGCCCTAGGTCCAATCCTAACCCTGACCGTCTCTCTAACCCTAGCCCTCAACATAGCCCTAGCCCTAGGTCCAATCCTATCCCTAACCGTCTCTCTAACCCTAGGCCTCAACATAACCCTAACCCTAATTCCAATCGTAACCCTAACCTTCTCTCTAACCCTAGCTCTCAACATACCCCTAACCGTAGGTCTAATCCTAACCCTAACCGTCTCTCTGACCCTAGCCCTCAACATAACCCTAACCCTAGGTCCAATCCTAACCCACACCGTCTCTCTAACTCTGGCCCTCAACATAACCCTAACCCTAGGTCCAATCCTAACCCTGACCGTCTCTCTAACCCTAGCCCTCAACATAACCCTAACCCTAGGTCCAATCCTAACCCTAACCGTCTCTCTAACCCTAGCCCTCAACATAACCCTACCCTAGGTCCAATCCTAACCCTAACCGTCTGTCTAACCCTAGCCCTCAACATAACCCTAACCCTAGGTCCAATCCTCCCCCTTACCGTTTCTCTAAACCTAGCCCTCAACATAACCCTAACCCTAGGTCCAATCCTAACCCTAACCGTCTCTCTAACCCTAGCCCTTAACATAACCCTAACCCTAGATCCAATCCTAACCCTAACCGTCTCTCTAATCCTAGCCCTCAACATAACCCTAACCCTAGGTCCAGTCCTAACCCTAACCGTCTCTCTAACCCTAGCCCTCAACATAACCATACACGTATGTCCAATCCTAACCCTAATCGTCTCTCTAACCCTAGCCATCAACCTAAACCTAATCCGACGTCCAATCCTAACCCTAACCGTCTCTCTAACCCTAGCCCTCAACATAACCCTAACCCTATGTCCAATCCTCATCCTAACCATCTCTCTAACCTTAGCCCTCAACCTAACCCTAACCCTAGGTCCAATCATTGCACTAACCGTCTCTCTAACCCTAGCCCTCAACATAACCCTAACCCTAGGTCCAATCCTAACCCTAACCGTCTCTTTAACCCTAGCCCTCAACATAACCCTAACACTAGGTCCAATCCTCACCCTAACTGTCTCTCTAACCCTAGTCCTCAATCTAACCCTAACCCTAGGTCCAATCCTAACCCTAACCGTCTCTCTTACCCTAGCCCTCAACCTAACTCTAACCCTAGGTCCAATCCTAACCATAACCATCTCTCTAATTCTAGCCCTCAGCATAACCCTAACCCTAGGTCCAATCCTAACCCTAACCGTCTCTCTAACCTTAGCCCTCAACGTAACCCTAACCCTAGGTCCAATCCTAACCCTAACCGTCTCTCTAACAATACCCCTCAACCTAACCCTAACCCTAGGTCCAATCCTAACCCTAACCGTCTCTCTAACCCTAGCCCTCAACCTAAACCTAATCCGACGTCCAATTCTAACCCTAACCGTCTCTCTAACCCTAGCCCTCAACATAACCCTAACCCTATGTCCAATCCTCATCCTAAACGTCTCTCTAACCTTAGCCCTCAACCTAACCCTAACCTTAGGTCCAATCCTAGCACTAACCGTCTCTCTAACCCTAGCCCTCAACCTAACCCTAACCCTAGGTCCAATCCTAAACCTAACCGTCTCTCTAACCCTAGCCCTCAACATAACCATAACCGTAGGTCCAATCCTAACTCTAACAGTCTCTCTAATCCTAGCCCTCAACATAACCCTAACCCTAGGTCCAATCCTAACCCTAACCGTCTCTCTAACCCTAGCCCTCAACCTAACCCTAATCCTAGGTCCAATCCTAACCATAACCGTCTCTCTAACCCTAGCCCTCAACCTACACCTAATCCGACTTCCAATCCTAACCCTAACCGTGTCTCTAACCCTAGCCCTCAACATAACCCTAACCCTAGGTCCAATCCTAACCCTAACCGTCTCTCTAACCCTAGCCCTCAACCTAACCCTAACCCTAGGTCCAATCCTAACCCTAACCGTCTCTCTAACCCTAGCTCTCAACATAACCCTATCCCTAAGTGCAATCCTAACCCTAACGATCTCTCTAACCCTAGCCCTCAACCTAACCCTAACCCTAGGTCCAATCCTAACCCTAACCGTCTCTCTAACCCTAGCCATCAACCTAAACCTAATCCGACGTCCAATCCTAACCCTAACCGTCTCTCTAACCCTAGCCCTCAACATAACCCTAACCCTAGGTCCAATATTAACCCTAACCGTCTCCCTAACCCTAGCCCTAACATAACCCTAACCCTAGGTCCAATTCTAACCCTAACTGTCTTTCTAACCCTAGCCCTCAACATAACCCTAACCCACGGTCCAATCCTAACCATAATCGTCTCTCTAACCCTAGCCCTAACCTAACCCTAACCCTAGGTCCAATCCTAACCCTAACCGTCTCCCTAAGCCTAGCCCTCAACATAACCCTAACCCTAGGTCCAATCCTAACCCTAACCGTCTCTCTAAACCTAGCCCTCAACATAACCCTAACCCTAGGTTCAATCCTAACCCTGACCGTCTCTCTAACCCTAGCCCTCAACATAACCCTAACCCTAGGTCCAATCCTAACCCTAACCGTCTCTCTAACTTTAGCTCTCAACATAACCCTAACCCTAGGTCCAATCCTAACCCTAACCGTCCCTCTAACCCTAGCCCTGAACATAACCCTAACCTTAGGTCCAATCCTAACCCTAACCGTCTCTCTAATCCTAGCCCTCAACCTAACCCTAACCCTAGGTCCAATAATAACCCTAACCGTATCTCTAACCCTAGCCCTCAGCATAACCCTAACCCTTGGTCCAATCCTAACCCTAACGGTCTCTCTAACCCTGGCCCTCGACTTAACCCTAACCCTAAGTCCAATCCTAACGCTAACCGTCTCTCTAACCCTAGCCCTCAACCTAAAACTAATCCGACCTCCAATCCTAACCCTAACCGTCTCTCTAACCCTAGCCCTCAACATAACCCTAACCCTATGTCCAATCCTCATCCTAACCGTCTCTCTAACCTTAGCCCTCAACCTAACCCTAACCCTAGGTTCAATCCTAACCCTGACCGTCTCTCTAACCCTAGCCCTCAACATAACCCTAACCCTAGGTCCAATCCTAACCCTAACCGACTTTCTAACCCTAGCCCTCAACGTAACAATAACCCTAGGTCCAATCCTAACCCTAACCGTCTCTCTAACCCTAGCCCTCAACATAACCCTAACCCTAGGTCCAATCCTAACCCTAACCGTCCCTCTAACCCTAGGCCACAACAGAACCCTAACCCTAGGTCCAATATTAACCCTAACCGTCTCCCTAACCCTAGCCCTCAACATAACCTTAACCCTAGGTCCAATTCTAACCCTAACTGTCTTTCTAACCCTAGCCCTCAACATAACCCTAACCCTAGCTCCAATCCTAACCATAATCGTCTCTCTAACCCTACCCTATCCTAACCCTAACCCTAGGTCCAATCCTGACCCTAACCGTCTCTCTAACAGTAGCCCTCAACATAACCCTAACCCTAGGTCCAATCCTAACCCTAACCGTCTCTCTAACCCTAGCCCTCAACATAACCCTAACCCTAGGTCCAATCCTAACCCTGACCGTCTGTCTAACCCTAGCCCTCAACATAACCCTAACCCTAGGTCCAATCCTCCCCCTTACCGTCTCTCTAAACCTAGCCCTCAACATAACCCTAGCCCTAGGTCCAATCCTAACACTAACCGTCTCTCTAACCCTAGCCCTCAACATAAACCTAACGCTAGGTCCAATCCTCAACCTAACTGTCTCTCTAACCCTAGCCCTCAATCTAACCCTAACCCTAGGTCCAATCCTAGCCCTAACCGTCTCTCTAACCCTAACCCTCAACATAACCCTATCCCTAGGTCCAATCCCAACCCTAACCGTCTCTCTACCCTAGCCCTCAACGTAACAATAACCCTAGGTCCAATCCTAACACTAACCGTCTCTCTAACCCTAGCCCTCAACATAACCCTAACCCTAGGTCAAATCCTAACCCTAACCGTCTCTCTAAACCTAGCCCTCAACCTAACCCTAACTCTAGGTCCAATCCTAACCCTAACCGTGTCTCTAACCCTATCCCTTAACCTAACCCTAACCCTAGGTCCAATAATAACCCTAACCTTCTCTCTAATCCTAGCCTTCAGCATAAACCTAACCCTTGGTCTAATCCTAACCCTATCCGTCTCTCTGACCATAGCCCTCAACATAACCCTAACCCTAGGTCCCATCCTAACCCTAACCGTCTCTCTAACCCAAGCCCTCCACCTAACCCTAACCCTAGGTCCAATCCTAACCCTAACCGTCTCTCTAACCCTAGCCCTCAACCTAACCCTAACCCTAGGTCCAATCCTAACCCTAACCGTCTCTCTAACCCTAGCCCTCAACATAACCCTAACCCTAGGTCCAATCCTCCCCCTTACTGTCTCTCTAACCCTAGCCCTCAACATAACCCTAGCCCGAGGTCCAATCCTAACCCTAACCGTCTCTCTAACTCTAGCCCTCAACATAACCTTAACCCTAGATCCAATCCTAAACCTAACCGTCTCTCTAACCCTAGCCCTCAACATAACCCTAACCCTAGGTCCAATCCTAACCCTAACCGTGTCTCTAAACCTAGCCCTCAACATAACCCTAACCCTAGGTCCAATCTTAACCCTAACCGTCTCTCAAACCCTAGCCCTCAACATACCCCTAACAGTAGGTCTAATCCTAACCCTAACCGCCTCTCTAACCCTCGCCCTCAACCTAACGATAACCCTAGGTCCAATCCTAACCCTAACCGTCTCTCTAACCCTAGCCCTCAACATAACCCTAACCCTAGGTCCAATCCTAACCCTAACCGTCTCTCTAACCCTAGCCCTCAACATAACCCTAACACTGGGTCCAATCCTCACCCTAACTGTCTCTCTAACCCTAGCCCTCAATCTAACCCTAAACCTAGGTCCAATCCTAGCCCTAACCGTCTGTCTATCCATAGCCCTCAACATAACCCTAACCCTAGGTCCAATCCTAACCCTAACCGTCTCTCTAGCCCTAGCCCTCAACGTAACAATAACCCTAGGTCCAATCCTAACCCTAACCGTCTCTCTAACCCTAGCCCTCAACATAACCATAACCCTATGTCCAATCGTAACCCTAACCGTCTCTCTAACCCTAGCTCTCAACATACCCCTAACCGTAGGTCTAATCCTAACCCTAACCGTCTTTCTGACCCTAGCCCTCCACCTAACCCTAACCCTAGGTCCAATCCTAACCCTAACCGTCTCTCTAAACCTAGCCCTCAACCTAACTCTAACCCTAGGTCCAATCCTAACCCTAACCATCTCTCTAACCCTAGCCCTCAACATAACCCTAACCCTAGGTCCAATCCTTCCCCTTACTGTCTCTCTAACCCTAGCCCTCACCCTAACCGTAACCCTAGGTCCAATCCTAACCCTAACCGTCTCTCTAACCCTAGCCATCAACATAAACCTAACCCTAGGTCCAATCCTAACCCTGACCGTCTCTCTAACCCTAGCCCTCAACATAACCCTAACCCTAGGTCCAATCCTAACCCTAACCGACTTTCTAACCCTAGCCCTCAACGTAACAATAACCCTAGGTCCAATCCTAACCCTAACCGTCTCTCTAACCCTAGCCCTCAACATAACCCTAACCCTAGGTCCAATCCTAACCCTAACCGTCCCTCTAACCCTAGGCCACAACAGAACCCTAACCCTAGGTCCAATATTAACCCTAACCGTCTCCCTAACCCTAGCCCTCAACATAACCTTAACCCTAGGTCCAATTCTAACCCTAACTGTCTTTCTAACCCTAGCCCTCAACATAACCCTAACCCTAGGTCCAATCCTAACCATAATCGTCTCTCTAACCCTACCCTATCCTAACCCTAACCCTAGGTCCAATCCTGACCCTAACCGTCTCTCTAACAGTAGCCCTCAACATAACCCTAACCCTAGGTCCAATCCTAACCCTAACCGTCTCTCTAACCCTAGCCCTCAACATAACCCTAACCCTAGGTCCAATCCTAACCCTGACCGTCTCTCTAACCCTAGCCCTCAACATAACCCTAACCCTAGGTCCAATCCTCCCCCTTACCGTCTCTCTAACCCTAGCCCTCAACATAACCCTAGCCCTAGGTCCAATCCTAACACTAACCGTCTCTCTAAACCTAGCCCTCAACATAAACCTAACGCTAGGTCCAATCCTCAACCTAACTGTCTCTCTAACCCTAGCCCTCAATCTAACCCTAACCCTAGGTCCAATCCTAGCCCTAACCGTCTCTCTAACCCTAACCCTCAACATAACCCTATCCCTAGGTCCAATCCCAACCCTAACCGTCTCTCTAACCCTAGCCCTCAACGTAACAATAACCCTAGGTCCAATCCTAACACTAACCGTCTCTCTAACCCTAGCCCTCAACATAACCCTAACCCTAGGTCAAATCCTAACCCTAACCGTCTCTCTAAACCTAGCCCTCAACCTAACCCTAACTCTAGGTCCAATCCTAACCCTAACCGTGTCTCTAACCCTATCCCTTAACCTAACCCTAACCCTAGGTCCAATAATAACCCTAACCTTCTCTCTAATCCTAGCCTTCAGCATAAACCTAACCCTTGGTCTAATCCTAACCCTATCCGTCTCTCTGACCATAGCCCTCAACATAACCCTAACCCTAGGTCCCATCCTAACCCTAACCGTCTCTCTAACCCAAGCCCTCCACCTAACCCTAACCCTAGGTCCAATCCTAACCCTAACCGTCTCTCTAACCCTAGCCCTCAACCTAACCCTAACCCTAGGTCCAATCCTAACCCTAACCGTCTCTCTAACCCTAGCCCTCAACATAACCCTAACCCTAGGTCCAATCCTCCCCCGTACTGTCTCTCTAACCCTAGCCCTCAACATAACCCTAGCCCTAGGTCCAATCCTAACCCTAACCGTCTCTCTAACTCTAGCCCTCAACATAACCTTAACCCTAGATCCAATCCTAACCCTAACCGTCTCTCTAACCCTAGCCCTCAACATAACCCTAACCCTAGGTCCAATCCTAACCCTAACCGTGTCTCTAAACCTAGCCCTCAACATAACCCTAACCCTAGGTCCAATCTTAACCCTAACCGTCTCTCAAACCCTAGCCCTCAACATACCCCTAACAGTAGGTCTAATCCTAACCCTAACCGCCTCTCTAACCCTCGCCCTCAACCTAACGATAACCCTAGGTCCAATCCTAACCCTAACCGTCTCTCTAACCCTAGCCCTCAACATAACCCTAACCCTAGGTCCAATCCTAACCCTAACCGTCTCTCTAACCCTAGCCCTCAACATAACCCTAACACTGGGTCCAATCCTCACCCTAACTGTCTCTCTAACCCTAGCCCTCAATCTAACCCTAAACCTAGGTCCAATCCTAGCCCTAACCGTCTGTCTATCCATAGCCCTCAACATAACCCTAACCCTAGGTCCAATCCTAACCCTAACCGTCTCTCTAGCCCTAGCCCTCAACGTAACAATAACCCTAGGTCCAATCCTAACCCTAACCGTCTCTCTAACCCTAGCCCTCAACATAACCATAACCCTATGTCCAATCGTAACCCTAACCGTCTCTCTAACCCTAGCTCTCAACATACCCCTAACCGTAGGTCTAATCCTAACCCTAACCGTCTTTCTGACCCTAGCCCTCCACCTAACCCTAACCCTAGGTCCAATCCTAACCCTAACCGTCTCTCTAAACCTAGCCCTCAACCTAACTCTAACCCTAGGTCCAATCCTAACCCTAACCATCTCTCTAACCCTAGCCCTCAACATAACCCTAACCCTAGGTCCAATCCTTCCCCTTACTGTCTCTCTAACCCTAGCCCTCACCCTAACCGTAACCCTAGGTCCAATCCTAACCCTAACCGTCTCTCTAACCCTAGCCATCAACATAAACCTAACCCTAGGTCCAATCCTAACCCTGACCGTCTCTCTAACCCTAGCCCTCAACATAACCCTAACCCTAGGTCCAATCCTAACCCTAACCGACTTTCTAACCCTAGCCCTCAACGTAACAATAACCCTAGGTCCAATCCTAACCCTAACCGTCTCTCTAACCCTAGCCCTCAACATAACCCTAACCCTAGGTCCAATCCTAACCCTAACCGTCCCTCTAACCCTAGGCCACAACAGAACCCTAACCCTAGGTCCAATATTAACCCTAACCGTCTCCCTAACCCTAGCCCTCAACATAACCTTAACCCTAGGTCCAATTCTAACCCTAACTGTCTTTCTAACCCTAGCCCTCAACATAACCCTAACCCTAGGTCCAATCCTAACCATAATCGTCTCTCTAACCCTACCCTATCCTAACCCTAACCCTAGGTCCAATCCTGACCCTAACCGTCTCTCTAACAGTAGCCCTCAACATAACCCTAACCCTAGGTCCAATCCTAACCCTAACCGTCTCTCTAACCCTAGCCCTCAACATAACCCTAACCCTAGGTCCAATCCTAACCCTGACCGTCTCTCTAACCCTAGCCCTCAACATAACCCTAACCCTAGGTCCAATCCTCCCCCTTACCGTCTCTCTAACCCTAGCCCTCAACATAACCCTAGCCCTAGGTCCAATCCTAACACTAACCGTCTCTCTAAACCTAGCCCTCAACATAAACCTAACGCTAGGTCCAATCCTCAACCTAACTGTCTCTCTAACCCTAGCCCTCAATCTAACCCTAACCCTAGGTCCAATCCTAGCCCTAACCGTCTCTCTAACCCTAACCCTCAACATAACCCTATCCCTAGGTCCAATCCCAACCCTAACCGTCTCTCTAACCCTAGCCCTCAACGTAACAATAACCCTAGGTCCAATCCTAACACTAACCGTCTCTCTAACCCTAGCCCTCAACATAACCCTAACCCTAGGTCAAATCCTAACCCTAACCGTCTCTCTAAACCTAGCCCTCAACCTAACCCTAACTCTAGGTCCAATCCTAACCCTAACCGTGTCTCTAACCCTATCCCTTAACCTAACCCTAACCCTAGGTCCAATAATAACCCTAACCTTCTCTCTAATCCTAGCCTTCAGCATAAACCTAACCCTTGGTCTAATCCTAACCCTATCCGTCTCTCTGACCATAGCCCTCAACATAACCCTAACCCTAGGTCCCATCCTAACCCTAACCGTCTCTCTAACCCAAGCCCTCCACCTAACCCTAACCCTAGGTCCAATCCTAACCCTAACCGTCTCTCTAACCCTAGCCCTCAACCTAACCCTAACCCTAGGTCCAATCCTAACCCTAACCGTCTCTCTAACCCTAGCCCTCAACATAACCCTAACCCTAGGTCCAATCCTCCCCCGTACTGTCTCTCTAACCCTAGCCCTCAACATAACCCTAGCCCTAGGTCCAATCCTAACCCTAACCGTCTCTCTAACTCTAGCCCTCAACATAACCTTAACCCTAGATCCAATCCTAACCCTAACCGTCTCTCTAACCCTAGCCCTCAACATAACCCTAACCCTAGGTCCAATCCTAACCCTAACCGTCTCTCTAAACCTAGCCCTCAACATAACCCTAACCCTAGGTCCAATCTTAACCCTAACCGTCTCTCAAACCCTAGCCCTCAACATACCCCTAACAGTAGGTCTAATCCTAACCCTAACCGCCTCTCTAACCCTCGCACTCAACCTAACGATAACCCTAGGTCCAATCCTAACCCTAACCGTCTCTCTAACCCTAGCCCTCAACATAACCCTAACCCTAGGTCCAATCCTAACCCTAACCGTCTCTCTAACCCTAGCCCTCAACATAACCCTAACACTGGGTCCAATCCTCACCCTAACTGTCTCTCTAACCCTAGCCCTCAATCTAACCCTAAACCTAGGTCCAATCCTAGCCCTAACCGTCTGTCTATCCATAGCCCTCAACATAACCCTAACCCTAGGTCCAATCCTAACCCTAACCGTCTCTCTAGCCCTAGCCCTCAACGTAACAATAACCCTAGGTCCAATCCTAACCCTAACCGTCTCTCTAACCCTAGCCCTCAACATAACCATAACCCTAGGTCCAATCGTAACCCTAACCGTCTCTCTAACCCTAGCTCTCAACATACCCCTAACCGTAGGTCTAATCCTAACCCCAACCGTCTTTCTGACCCTAGCCCTCCACCTAACCCTAACCCTAGGTCCAATCCTAACCCTAACCATCTCTCTAACCCTAGCCCTCAACATAACCCTAACCCTAGGTCCAATCCTTCCCCTTACTGTCTCTCTAACCCTAGCCCTCACCCTAACCGTAACCCTAGGTCCAATCCTAACCCTAACCGTCTCTCTAACCCTAGCCCTCAACATAAACCTAACCCTAGGTCCAATCCTAACCCTGACCGTCTCTCTAAACCTAGCCCTCAACATAACCCTAAGCCTAGGTCCAATACTAACCCTGACCGTCTCTCTAACCCTAGCACTCAACCTAACCCTAACCCTACGTATTATCCTAACCCTAACCGTGTCTCTAACCCTAGCCCTCAACCTAAACCTAAACCGACGTCCAATCCTAACCCTAACCGTCTCTCTAACCCTAGCCCTCAACATAACCTTAACCCTATGTCCAATCCTCATCGTAACCGTCTCTCTAACCTTAGCCCTCAACCTAACGCTAACCCTAGGTCCAATCCTAGCACTAACCGTCTCTCTAACCCTAGCCCTCAACATAACCCTAAGCCTAGGTCCAATCCTAACCCTAACCGTCTCTCTAACCCTAGCCTTCAACATAACTCTAACACTAGTTCCAATCCTAACCCTAACCGTCTCTCTAACCCTAGCCCTCCACATAACCCTAACCCTAGGTCCAATCCTCCCCCTTACTGTCCCTCTATCCCTAGCCCTCAACATAACCGTAACCCCAGGTCCAATCCTAACCATAACCGTCTCTCTAACCCTAGCCCTCAACATAAGCCTAACCCTAATTCCAATCGTAACCCTAACCGTATCTCTAGCCCTAGCTCTCAACATACCCGTAACCGTAGGTCTAAACCTAACCCTAACCGTCTCTCTGACCCTAGCCCTCAACATAACCCTAACCCTAGGTCCAATCCTAACCCTAACCGTCTCTCTAACCCTAGCCCTCAACATAACCCTAAACCTAGGTCCAAACATAACCCTAACCGTCTCTCTAAACGTAGCCCTCAACATAACCCTAACCCTAGGTCCAATCCTAACCTTCCTCGTCTGTCTAACCCTAGCCCTCAACATAACCCTAACCCTAGGTCCAATTCTAACCCTGACCGTCTCTCTAACCCTAGCCCTCAACATAACCCTAACCCTAGGTCTAATCCTAACCCTAACCGTCTCTAACCCTAGCCCTCAACATAACCCTAACCCTAGGTCCAATCCTAACCCTGACCGTCTCTCTAACCCTAGCCCTCAACATAACCCTAACCCGAGGTCCAATCCTCCCCCTTACCGTCTCTCTAACCCTAGCCCTCAACATAACCCTAGCCCTAGGTCCAATCCTAACCCTAACCGTCTCTCTAACCCTAGCCCTCAACATACCGCTAACCGTAGGTCTAATCCTAACCCTAACTGTCTCTCTGACCTTAGCCCTCAACATAACCC
Source organism: Miniopterus schreibersii (assembly GCF_964146895.1). Lineage (NCBI taxonomy): Eukaryota > Metazoa > Chordata > Mammalia > Chiroptera > Miniopteridae > Miniopterus > Miniopterus schreibersii. Next base: position 34,207 of record NW_027669783.1, on the reverse strand, counting down.
TAACCTTAGGTCCAATCCTAACCCTAACCGTCTCTCTAACCTTAGCCCTCAACATTGCCCTAACTGTACCTCTAATCCTAAACCTATCCGCCTCTCTAAACCTAGCCCTCAACATAACGATAACCATAGGTCCAATCCTAACGCTAAGCGTCTCTCTAACCCTAGCCCTCAACATAACCCTAACCCTAGGTCCAATCGTAACCCTAACCGTCTCTCTAACCCTAGCCCTCAACATAACCCTAAAACTAGGTCCAATCCTCACCCTAAATGTCTCTCTAACCCCAGCCCTCAATCTAACCCTAACCCTAGGTCCAAACCTAGCCCTAACCGTCTCTCTAACCCTAGCCCTCAACATAACCCTAACCCTAGGTCCAATCCTAACCCTAACCGTCTCTCTAACCCTAGCCCTCAACGTAACAATAACCCTAGGTCCAATCCTAACCCTTACCGTCTCTCTTTAACCATAGCCCTCAACCTAACCCTAACCCTAGGTCGAATCCTAACCTTCACCGTCTCTCTAACCCTAGCCCTCAACATAACCCTATCCCTAGGTCCAATTCTAACCCTGACCGTCTCTTTAACCCTAGCTCTCAACATAACCCTAACCCTAGGTCCAATCCTAACCCTAACCGTCTCTCTAGCCCTAGCCCTCAACGTAACAATAACCCTAGGTCCAATCGTAACCCTAACCGTCTCTCTAACCCTAGCTCTCAACATACCCCTAACCGTAGGTCTAATCCTAACCCTAACCGTCTTTCTGACCCTAGCCCTCCACCTAACCCTAACCCTAGGTCCAATCCTAACCCTAACCGTCTCTCTAAACCTAGCCCTCAACCTACCTCTAACCCTAGGTCCAATCCTAACCCTAACCATCTCTCTAACCCTAGCCCTCAACATAACCCTAACCCTAGGTCCAATCCTTCCCCTTATTGTCTCTCTAACCCTAGCCCTCACCCTAACCGTAACCCTAGGTCCAATCCTAACCCTAACCGTCTCTCTAACCCTAGCCCTCAACATAAACCTAACCCTAGGTCCAATCCTAACCTTAACCGTCTCTCTTAACCTAGCCTTCAACATAACCCTAACCCTAGGTCCAATCCTAACCCTGACCGTCTCTCTAAACCTAGCCCTCAACATAACCCTAAGCCTAGGTCCAATACTAACCCTGACCGTCTCTCTAACCCTAGCACTCAACCTAACCCTAACCCTACGTACAATCCTAACCCTAACCGTGTCTCTAACCCTAGCCCTCAACCTAAACCTAAACCGACGTCCAATCCTAACCCTAACCGTCTCTCTAACCCTAGCCCTCAACATAACCTTAACCCTATGTCCAATCCTCATCGTAACCGTCTCTCTAACCTTAGCCCTCAACCTAACGCTAACCCTAGATCCAATCCTAGCACTAACCGTCTCTCTAACCCTAGCCCTCAACATAACCCTAAGCCTAGGTCCAATCCTAACCCTAACCGTCTCTCTAACCCTAGCCTTCAACATAACTCTAACCCTAGTTCCAATCCTAACCCTAACCGTCTCTCTAACCCTAGCCCTCCACATAACCCTAACCCTAGGTCCAATCCTCCCCCTTACTGTCTCTCTATCCCTAGCCCTCAACATAACCGTAACCCCAGGTCCAATCCTAACCATAACCGTCTCTCTGACCCTAGCCCTCAACATAACCCTAACCCTAGGTCCAATCCTAACCCTAACCGTCTCTCTAACCCTAGCCCTCAACATAACCCTAAACCTAGGTCCAAACATAACCCTAACCGTCTCTCTAAACGTAGCCCTCAACATAACCCTAACCCTAGGTCCAATCCTAACCTTCCTCGTCTCTCTAACCCTAGCCCTCAACATAACCCTAACCCTATGTCCAATTCTAACCCTGACCGTCTCTCTAACCCTAGCCCTCAACATAACCCTAACCCTAGGTCCAATCCTAACCCTAACCGTCTCTCTAACCCTAGCCCTCAACATAAGCCTAACCCTAATTCCAATCGTAACCCTAACCGTATCTCTAGCCCTAGCTCTCAACATACCCGTAACCGTAGGTCTAATCCTAACCCTAACCGTCTCTCTAACCCTAGCCCTCAACATAACCCTAACCCTAGGTACAATCCTAACCCTAACCGTCTCTCTAACCCTAGCCCTCAACATAACCCTAAACCTAGGTCCAAACATAACCCTAACCGTCTCTCTAAACGTAGCCCTCAACATAACCCTAACCCTAGGTCCAATCCTAACCTTCCTTGTCTCTCTAACCCTAGCCCTCAACATAACCCTAACCCTAGGTCCAATTCTAACCCTGACCGTCTCTCTAACCCTAGCCCTCAACATAACCCTAACCCTAGGTCCAATCCTAACCCTAACCGTCTCTCTAACCCTAGCCCTCAACATAACCCTAACCCTAGGTCCAATCCTAACCCTGACCGTCTCTCTAACCCTAGCCCTCAACATAACCCTAACCCTAGGTCCAATCCTCCCCCTTACCGTCTCTCTAACCCTAGCCCTCAACATAACCCTAGCCCTAGGTCCAATCCTAACCCTAACCGTCTCTCTAACCCTAGCCCTCAACATACCGCTAACCGTAGGTCTAATCCTAACCCTAACTGTCTCTCTGACCTTAGCCCTCAACATAACCCTAACCTTAGGCCCAATCCTAACCCTAACCGTCTCTCTAACCCTAGCCCTCAACATAACCCTAACACTAGGTCCAAACCTCACCCTAACTGTCTCTCTAACCCCAGCCCTCAATCTAACCCTAACCCTAGGTCCAAACCTAGCCCTAACCGTCTCTCTAACCCTAGCCCTCAACACAACCCTAACCCTAGGTCCAATCCTAACCCCAACCGTCTCTCTAACCCTAGCCCTCAACGTAACAATAACCCTAGGTCCAATCCTAACCCTTACCGTCTCTCTAACCATAGCCCTCAACCTAACCCTAACCCTAGGTCGAATCCTAACCTTCACCGTCTCTCTAACCCTAGCCCTCAACATAACCCTATCCCTAGGTCCAATTCTAACCCTGACCGTCTCTCTAACCCTAGCCCTCAACATAACCGTAACCCTAGGTCCAATCCTAACCCTAACCGTCTCTCTAACCCTAGCCCTCAACATAACCCTAACCCTAGGTCCAATCCTAACCCTGACCGTCTCTCTAACCCTAGCCCTCAACATAACCCTAACCCTAGGTCCAAGCCTCCCCCTTACCGTCTCTCTAACCCTAGCCCACAACATAACCCTAGCCCTAGGTCCAATCCTAACCCTAACCGTCTCGCTAACCCTAGCCCTCAACATACCGCTAACCGTAGGTCTAATCCTAACCCTAACTGTCTCTCTGACCTTAGCCCTCAACATAACCCTAACCCTAGGTCCAATCCTAACCCTAACCGTCTCTCTAACCCTAGCCCTCAACATAACCCTAAACCTAGGTCCAATCATAACCCTAACCGTCTCTCTAAACGTAGCCCTCAACATAACCCTAACCCTAGGTCCAATCCTAACCTTCCTCGTCTCTCTAACCTTAGCCCTCAACATAACCTTAACCCTAGGTCCAATTCTAACCCTGACCATCTCTCTAACCCTAGCCCTCAACATAACCCTAACCCTAGGTCCAATCCTAACCCTAACCGTCTCTCTAACCCTAGCCCTCAACATAACCCTAACCCTAGGTCCAATCCTAACCCTGACCGTCTCTCTAACCCTAGCCCTCAACATAACCCTAACCCTAGGTCCAATCCTCCCCCTTACCGTCTCTCTAACCCTAGCCCTCAACATAGCCCTAGCCCTAGTTCCAATCCTAACCCTAACCGTCTCTCTAACCCTAGGCCTCAACATAACCCTAACCGTAGGTCTAATCCTAACCCTAACCGTCTCTCTGACCCTAGCCCTCAACATAACCCTAACCCTAGGTCCAATCCTAACCCACACCGTCTCTCTAACCCTAGCCCTCAACATAACCCTAACCCTAGGTCCAATCCTAACCCTGACCGTCTCTCTAACCCTAGCCCTCAACATAGCCCTAGCCCTAGGTCCAATCCTAACCCTAACCGTATCTCTAACCCTAGGCCTCAACAGAACACTAACCCTAATTCCAATCGTAACCCTAACCGTCTCTCTAACCCTAGCTCTCAACATACCCCTAACCGTAGGTCTAATCCTAACCCTAACCGTCTCTCTGACCCTAGCCCTCAACATAACCCTAACCCTAGGTCCAATCCTAACCCACACCGTCTCTCTAACCCTGGCCCTCAACATAACCCTAACCCTATGTCCAATCCTAACCCTGACCGTCTCTCTAACCCTAGACCTCAACATAACCCTAACCCTAGGTCCAATCCTAACCCTAACCGTCTCTGTAACCCTAGCCCTCAACATAACCCTACCCTAGGTCCAATCCTAACCCTAACCGTCTGTCTAACCCTAGCCCTCAACATAACCCTAACCCTAGGTCCAATCCTCCCCCTTACCGTTTCTCTAAACCTAGCCCTCAACATAACCCTAACCCTATGTCCAATCCTAACCCTAACCGTCTCTCTAACCCTAGCCCTTAACATAACCCTAACCCTAGATCCAATCCTAACACTAACCGTCTCTCTAATCCTAGCCCTCAACATAACCCTAACCCTAGGTCCAGTCCTAACCCTAACCGTCTCTCTAACCCTAGCCCTCAACATAACCATACACTTATGTCCAATCCTAACCCTAACCGTCTCTCTAACCCTAGCCATCAACCTAAACCTAATCCGACGTCCAATCCTAACCCTAAACGTCTCTCTAACCCTAGCCCTCAACATAACCCTAACCCTATGTCCAATCCTCATCCTAACCGTCTCTCTAACCTTAGCCCTCAACCTAACCCTAACCCTAGGTCCAATCATTAGACTAACCGTCTCCCTAACCCTAGCCCTCAACATAACCCTACCCTAGGTCCAATCTTAACCCTAACCGTCTCTCTAACCCTAGCCCTCAACATAACGATAACCCTAGGTCCAATCCTAACCCTAAGGGTCTCTCTAAACCTAGCCCTCAACCTAACCCTAACCCTAGGTCCAATCCTAACCCTAACCGCCTCTCTAACCCTAGCCCTCAACATAACGATAACCCTAGGTCCAATCCTAACGGTAACCGTCTCTCTAACCCTAGCCCTCAACATAACCCTAACCCTAGGTCCAATCCTAACCCTAACCGTCTCTTTAACCCTAGCCCTCAACATAACCCTAACACTAGGTCCAATCCTCACCCTAACTGTCTCTCTAACCCTAGTCCTCAATCTAACCCTAACCCTAGGGCCAATCCTAACCCTAACCGTCTGTCTAACCATAGCCCTCAACATAAACCTAACCCTAGGTCCAATCCTAACCCTAACGGTCTCTCTAACCCTAGCCCTCAACCTAACAATAACCCTAGGTACAATCCTAACCCTAACCGTCTCTCTAACCCTAGCCCTCAACATAACCCTAACCCTAGGTCCAATCCTAACCCTAACCGTCTCTCTAACCCTAGCCCTCAACATAACCCTAACCCTAGGTCCAATCCTAACCCTAACCGTCTCTCTTACCCTAGCCCTCAACCTAACCCTAATCCTAGGTCCAATCCTAACCCTAACCGTCTCTCTAACCCTAGCCCTCAACCTACACCTAATCCGACTTCCAATCTTAACCCTAATCGTGTCTCTAACCCTAGCCCTCAACATAACCCTAACCCTAGGTCCAATCCTAACCCTAACCGTCTCTCTAACCCTAGCCCTCAACCTAACCCTAACCCTAGGTCCAATCCTAACCCTAACCGTCCCTCTAACCCTAGCTCTCAACATAAGCCTATCCCTAAGTCCAATCCTAACCCTAACCGTCTCTCTAACCCTAGCCCTCAACCTAACCCTAACCCTAGGTCCAATCCTAACCCTAACCGTCTCTCTAACCCTAGCCATCAACCTAAACCTAATCCGACGTCCAATCCTAACCCTAACCGTCTCTCTAACCCTAGCCCTCAACATAACCCTAACCCTAGGTCCAATCCTAACCCTAACCGTCTCTCTAACCCTAGCCCTCAACATAACCCTAACCCTAGGTCCAATCCTAACCCTAACCGTCTCTCTTACCCTAGCCCTCAACCTAACCCTAATCCTAGGTCCAATCCTAACCCTAACCGTCTCTCTAACCCTAGCCCTCAACCTACACCTAATCCGACTTCCAATCTTAACCCTAATCGTGTCTCTAACCCTAGCCCTCAACATAACCCTAACCCTAGGTCCAATCCTAACCCTAACCGTCTCTCTAACCCTAGCCCTCAACCTAACCCTAACCCTAGGTCCAATCCTAACCCTAACCGTCCCTCTAACCCTAGCTCTCAACATAAGCCTATCCCTAAGTCCAATCCTAACCCTAACCGTCTCTCTAACCCTAGCCCTCAACCTAACCCTAACCCTAGGTCCAATCCTAACCCTAACCGTCTCTCTAACCCTAGCCATCAACCTAAACCTAATCCGACGTCCAATCCTAACCCTAACCGTCTCTCTAACCCTAGCCCTCAACATAACCCTAACCCTAGGTCCAATATTAACCCTAACCGTCTCCCTAACCCTAGCCCTAACATAACCCTAACCCTAGGTCCAATTCTAACCCTAACTGTCTTTCTAACCCTAGCCCTCAACATAACCCTAACCCTAGGTCCAATCCTAACCATAATCGTCTCTCTAACCCTAGCCCTAACCTAACCCTAAACCTAGGTCCAATCCTAACCCTAACAGTCTCCCTAAGCCTAGCCCTCAACATAACCCTAACCCTAGGTCCAATCCTAACCCTAACCGTCTCTCTAAACCTAGCCCTCAACATAACCCTAACCCTAGGTACCATCCTAACCCTGACCGTCTCTCTAACCCTAGCCCTCATCATAACACTAACCCTCGGTCCAATCCTAAACCTTACCGTCTCTCTAACCCTAGCCCTCAACATAACCCTAACCCTAGGTCCAATCCTAACCCTAACCGTCTCTCTAACCCTAGCCCTCAACATAATCCTAACCCTAAGTCCAATCCTCCCCCTTACCGTTTCTCTATCCCTAGCCCTCAACATAACCCTAACCCTAGGTCCAATCCTAACCCTAACCGTCTCTCTAAACCTAGCCCTCAACATAACCCTAACCCTAGATCCAATCCTACCCTAACCGTCTCTCTAACCCTAGCCCTTAACATAACCCTAACCCTAGTTCCAATCCTAACTCTAACCGTGGCTCTAACCCTAGCCCTGAACATAAACCTAACCCAAGGTCCAATCCTAACCCTAACCGTCTATCTAACCCTAGCCCTCAACATACCCCTAACCGTACATCTTATCCTAACCCTAACCGTCTCTCTGACCCTAGACCTGAACATAACCCTAACCCTAGGTCCAATACTAACCCTAACCGTCTCTCTAAACCTAGCCCTCAACATACCCCTATCCGTAGGCCTAATCGTATCCCTAAACGCCTCTCTAACCCTAGCCCTCAACATAACCCTAAACCTTGGTCCAATCCTAACCCTAACCGTCTCTCTAACCCTAGCCCTCAACATAACCCTAACCCTAGGTCCAATCCCAACCCTAACCGTCTCTCTAACCCTAGCCCTCCACCTAACCCTAACCCTAGGTCCAATCCTAACCCTAACCATCTCTCTAACCCTAGCCCTCACCCTAACTCTAACCCTAGTTCCAATCCTAACCCTAACCATCTCTCTAACCCTAGCCCTCAACATAAACCTAACCCTAGGCCCAATCCGTCCCTTACTGTCTCTCTAAACCTAGCCCTCAACATAACCCTAACCCTAGGTCCAAACCTAACCCTAACCGTCTCTCTAACCCTAGCCCTCACCCTAACCCTAACCCTTGGTCCAATCCTAACCCTATCCGTCTCACTAACCATAGCTCTCAACCGAACCCTAACCCTAGGTCCAATCCTAACCCTAACCGTCTCTCTAACAGTAGCCCTCACCCTAACCCTAACCCTAGGTCCAATCCTAACCCTAACCGTCTCTCTAACCCTAGCCCTCAACATAACCCTAACCCTACGTCCAATAGTAACCCTAACCGTCTCTCTAACTCTAGCCCTCAACATTACCCTAACCCTAGGTCCACTCCTCACCCTAACTGTCTCTCTAACCCTAGCCCTCAACCTAACCCTATCCCTAGGTCCAATCCTAGCCCTAACCGTCTCTCTAACCCTAACCCTCAACATAACCCTAACCCTAGGTCCAATCCTAGCCCTAACCGTCTGTCTAACCCTAGCCCTCATCATAACCCTAACCCTAGGTCCAATCCTAACCCTAACCATCTCTCTAACACTAGCCCTCAACGTAACCGTAACCCTAGGTCCAATCCTAACCCTAACCGTCTCTCTAACCCTAGCCCACAACATAACCCTAACCCTAGGTCCAATCCTAACCCTAACCGTCTTTCTAATCCTAGCCCACAACGTAACCGTAACCCTAGGTCCAATCCTAACCCTAACCGACTCTCTAACCCTAGCCCACAACATAACCCTAACCCTAGGTCCAATCCTAACCCTAACCGTCTTTCTAACCCTAGCCCACAACGTAACCCTAACCCTAGGTCCTATTCTAACCCTAAACGTCTCTCTAAACCTAGCCCTCAGCATAACCCTAACCCTAGCTCCAATCCTAACCCTAACCATCTCTCTAACCCTAGCCCTCAACCTAAACCTAATCCGACGTCCAATTCTAACCCTAACCGTCTCTCTAACCCTAGCCCTCAACATAACCCTAACCCTAGGTCCAATCCTAACCCTAACCGTCTCTCTAACCCTAGCCCTCAACCTAAACCTAATCCGACGTCCAATTCTAACCCTAACCGTCTCTCTAACCCTAGCCCTCAACCTAACCCTAACCCTAGGTCCAATCCTAGCACTAACCATCTCTCTAACCCTAGCCCTCAACATAACGCTAACCCTAGGTCCAATCCTAACCCTAACCGTCTCCCAACCCTAGCCCTCAACATAACCATAACCGTAGGTCCAATCCTAAGTCTAACATTCTCTCTAATCCTAGCCCTCAACATAACCCTAACCCTAGGTCCAATCCTAACCTTAACCGTCTCTCTAACACTAGCCCTCAACCTAACCCTAACCCTAGGTCCAATCCTAACCCTAACCGTCTCTCTAACAGTACCCCTCAACCTAACCCTAACCCTAGGTCCAATCCTAACCCTAACCGTCTCTCTAACCCTAGCCCTCAACATAAACCTAACCCTAGGTCCAATCATTGCAATAACCGTCTCTCTAACCCTAGCCCTCAACATAACCCTAACCCTAGGTCCAATCCTAACCCTAACCGTCTCTCTAACCCTAGCCCTCAACCTAAACCTAATCCGACTTCCAATCCTAACCCTAACCGTGTCTCTAACCCTAGCCCTCAACATAACACTAACCCTAGGTCCAATCCTAACCCTAACCGTCTCTCTAACCATAGCCCTCAACCTAACCCTAACCCTAGGTCCAATCCTAACCCTAACCGTCTCTAACCCTAGCCATCAACCTAAACCTAATCCGACGTCCAATCCTTACCCTAACCGTCTCTCTAACCCTAGCCCTCAACATAACCCTAACCCTATGTCCAATCCTCATCCTAACCGTCTCTCTACCCTTAGCCCTCAACCTAACCCTAACCCTAGGTCGAATCATTGCACTAACCGTCTCTCTAACCCTAGCCCTCAACATAACCCTAACCCTAGGTCCAATCTTAACCCTAACCGTCTCTCTAACCCTAGCCCTCAACATAAGCATAAACGTATGTCCAATCCTAACCCTAACCGTCTCTCTAACCCTAGCCCTCAACATAACCCTAACCCTAGATCCAATCGTAACCATAACCGTCTCTCTAACCCTAGCCCTCAACATTACCCTAACCCTAGGTCCAATCCTCACCCTAACTGTCTCTCTAACCCTAGCCCTCAACCTAACCCTAACCCTAGGTCCAATCCTAGCCCTAACCGTCTCTCTAAACCTAACCCTCAACATAACCCTAACCCTTGGTCCAATCCGAACCCTAACCGTCTCTCTAACCCTAGCCCTGAATATAAACCTAACCCTAGGTCCAATCCTAACCCTAACCGTCTCTCTAACCCTAGCCCTCAACATACCCCTAACCCTAGGTCCAATCGTAAACCTAACCGTGTCTCTAACCCTAGCCCTCAGCATAACCCTAACCCTAGGTCCAATCCTAACCTTAACCGTCTCTCTAACACTAGCCCTCAACCTAACCCTAACCCTAGGTCCAATCCTAAACCTAACCGTCTCTATAACAGTACCCCTCAACCTAACCCTAACCCTAGGTCCAATCCTAACCCTAACCGTCTCTCTAACCCTAGCCCTCAACATAACCCTAACCCTAGGTCCAATCATTGCACTAACCGTCTCTCTAACCCTAGCCCTCAACATAACCCTAACCCTAGGTCCAATCCTAACCCTAACCGTCTCTCTAACCCTAGCATTCAACATAACCCTAACCCTAGGTCCAATCCGAACCCTAACTGTCTCTCTAACCCTAGCCCTCAACATAACCCTAACCCTAAGTCCAATCCTAACCCTAACCGTCTCTCTAACCCTAGCCCTCAAAATAAACCTAACCCTAGGTCCAATCCTAACCCTAACCGTCTCTCTAACCATAGCCCTCAACCTAACCCTAACCCTAGGTTCAATCCTAACTCTAACCGTCTCTCTAAGAGTAGCCCTCAACCTAACCCTAACCGTAGGTCCAATCCTAAACCTAACCGTCTCTCTATCCCTAGCCCTCAACATAACCCTAACCCTAGGTCCAATCCTAACCCTAACCGTCTCTCTAAACCTAGCCCTCAACATAACCCTAAACCTAGGTCCAATACTAACCCTGACCGTCTCTCTAAACCTAGCCCTCAACATAACCCTAACCCTAGGTCCAATCCTAACCCTAACCGTCTCTCTAACCCTAGCCATCAACCTAAACCTAATCCGACCTCCAATCCTAACCCTAACCGTCTCTCTAACCCTAGCCCTCAACATAACCCTAACCCTATGTACAAACCTCATCCTAACCATCTCTCTAACCTTCGCCCTCAACGTAACCCTAACCCTAGGTCCAATCATAGCACTAACCGTCTCTCTAACCCTAGCCCTCAACATAACCCTAACCCTAGGTCCAATCCTAACCCTAACCGTCTCTCTAACCCTAGCCCTCAACGTAACCATAAACCTATGTCCAATCCTAACCCTAACCGTCTCTCTAAACCTAGCCCTCAACATAACCCTAACCCTAAGTCCAGTCGTAACCCTAACCGTCTCTCTATCCCTAGCCCTCAACATTACCCTAACCCTAGGTCCAATCCTCACCCTAACTGTCTCTCTAACCCTAGCCATCAACCTAACCCTAACCCTAGGTCCAATCCTAGCCCTAACCGTCTCTCTAACCCTAGCCCTCATCATAACCCTAACCCTAGGTCCAATCGTAACCCTAACCACCTCTCTAACCCTAGCCCTCAACGAAACCCTAACCCTAGGTCCAATCCTAACCCTAACCGTCTCTCTAACCCTAGCCCTCAACATAACCCTAACCCTAGGTCCAATCCTAACCCGACCCGTCTCTCTAAATCTAGCCCTCAACATAACCCTAAGCCTAGGTCCAATACTAACCCTGACCGTCTCTCTAACCCTAGACCTCAACATAACCCTAACCCTAGGTCCAATCCTCATCGTAACCGTCTCTCTAACCTTAGCCCTCAACATAACGCTAACCCTAGGTCCAATCCTAGCACTAACCGTCTCTCTAACCCTAGCCCTCAACATAACCCTAACCCTAGGTCCAATCCTAACCCTAACCGTCTCTCTAACCCTAGCCTTCAACATAACACTAACCCTAGTTCCAATCCTAACCCTAACCGTCTCTCTAACCCTAGCCCTCAACATAACCCTAACCCTAGGTCCAATCCTCCCCCTTACTGTCTCTCTATCCCTAGCCCTCAACATAACCCTAACCCTAGGTCCAATCCTAACACTAACCGTCTCTCTAACCCTAGCCCTCAACATAACCCTAACCCTAATTCCAATCGTAACCCTAACCGTCTCTCTAACCCTAGCTCTCAACATACCCCTAACCGTAGGTCTAATCCTAACCCTAACCGTCTCTCTGAACCTAGCCCTCAACATAACCCTAACCCTAGGTCCAATCCTAACCCTAACCGTCTCTCTAACACTAGCCCTCCACCTAACCCTAACCCTAGGTCCAATCCTAACCCTAACTGTCTCTCTAACCCTAGCCCTCAACCTAACCCTAACCCTAGGTCCAATCCTAACCGTAACCGTCTCTCTAACAGTAGACCTTAACCTAAACCTAACCCTAGGTCCAATCCTAACCCTAACCGTCTCTCTAACCCTAGCCCTCAACATAACCCTAAACCCAGGTCCAATCATAACCCTAACCGTCTCTCTAAACCTAGCCCACAACATAACCCTAACCCTAGGTCCAATCCTAACCCTAACCGTCTTTCTAATCCTAGCCCACAACGTAACCGTAACCCTAGGTCCAATCCTAACCCTAACCGTCTCTCTAACCCTAGCCCACAACATAACCCTAACCCTAGGTCCAATCCTAACCCTAACCGTCTTTCTAACCCTAGCCCACAACGTAACCCTAACCCTAGGTCCTATTCTAACCCTAACCGTCTCTCTAAACCTAGCCCTCAGCATAACCCTAACCCTAGCTCCAATCCTAACCCTAACCATCTCTCTAACCCTAGCCCTCAACCTAAACCTAATCCGACGTCCAATTCTAACCCTAACCGTCTCTCTAACCCTAGCCCTCAACATAACCCTAACCCTAGGTCCAATCCTAACCCTAACCGTCTCTCTAACCCTAGCCCTCAACCTAAACCTAATCCGACGTCCAATTCTAACCCTAACCGTCTCTCTAACCCTAGCCCTCAACCTAACCCTAACCCTAGGTCCAATCCTAGCACTAACCATCTCTCTAACCCTAGCCCTCAACATAACGCTAACCCTAGGTCCAATCCTAACCCTAACCGTCTCCCAACCCTAGCCCTCAACATAACCATAACCGTAGGTCCAATCCTAAGTCTAACATTCTCTCTAATCCTAGCCCTCAACATAACCCTAACCCTAGGTCCAATCCTAACCTTAACCGTCTCTCTAACACTAGCCCTCAACCTAACCCTAACCCTAGGTCCAATCCTAACCCTAACCGTCTCTCTAACAGTACCCCTCAACCTAACCCTAACCCTAGGTCCAATCCTAACCCTAACCGTCTCTCTAACCCTAGCCCTCAACATAAACCTAACCCTAGGTCCAATCCTAAACCTGACCGTCTCTCTAAACCTAGCCCTCAACATAACCCTAAACCTAGGTCCAATACTAACCCTGACCGTCTCTCTAACCCTAGCACTCAACCTAACCCTAACCCTACGTACAATCCTAACCCTAACCCTGTCTCTAACCCTAGCCCTCAACCTAAACCTAAACCGACGTTCAATCCTAACCCTAACCGTCTCTCTAACCCTAGCCCTCAACATAACCTTAACCCTATGTCCAATCCTCATCGTAACCGTCTCTCTAACCTTAGCCCTCAACCTAACGCTTACCCTAGGTCCAATCCTAGCACTAACCGTCTCTCTATCCCTAGCCCTCAAAATAACCCTAAGCCTAGGTCCAATCCTAACCCTAAACGTCTCTCTAACCCTAACCCTCCACATAACCCTAACCCTAGGTCCAATCCTCCCCCTTACTGTCTCTCTATCCCTAGCCCTCAACATAACCGTAACCCCAGGTCCAATCCTAACCATAACCGTCTCTCTAACCCTAGCCCTCAACATAAGCCTAACCCTAATTCCAATCGTAACCCTAACCGTATCTCTAGTCCTAGCTCTCAACATACCCGTAACCGTAGGTCTAATCCTAACCCTAACCGTCTCTCTGACCCTAGCCCTCAACATAACCCTAACCCTAGGTCCAATCCTAACCCTAACCGTCTCTCTAACCCTAGCCCTCAACATAACCCTAAACCTAGGTCCAAACATAACCCTAACCGTCTCTCTAAACGTAGCCCTCAACATAACGATAACCCTAGGTCCAATCCTAACCCTAAGGGTCTCTCTAAACCTAGCCCTCAACCTAACCCTAACCCTAGGTCCAATCCTAACCCTAACCGCCTCTCTAACCCTAGCCCTCAACATAACGATAACCCTAGGTCCAATCCTAACGGTAACCGTCTCTCTAACCCTAGCCCTCAACATAACCCTAACCCTAGGTCCAATCCTAACCCTAACCGTCTCTTTAACGCTAGCCCTCAACATAACCCTAACACTAGGTCCAATCCTCACCCTAACTGTCTCTCTAACCCTAGTCCTCAATCTAACCCTAACCCTAGGGCCAATCCTAACCCTAACCGTCTGTCTAACCATAGCCCTCAACATAAACCTAACCCTAGGTCCAATCCTAACCCTAACGGTCTCTCTAACCCTAGCCCTCAACCTAACAATAACCCTAGGTACAATCCTAACCCTAACCGTCTCTCTAACCCTAGCCCTCAACATAACCCTAACCCTAGGTCCAATCCTAACCCTAACCGTCTCTCTAACCCTAGCCCTCAACATAACCCTAACCCTAGGTCCAATCCTAACCCTAACCGTCTCTCTTACCCTAGCCCTCAACCTAACCCTAATCCTAGGTCCAATCCTAACCCTAACCGTCTCTCTAACCCTAGCCCTCAACCTACACCTAATCCGACTTCCAATCCTAACCCTAATCGTGTCTCTAACCCTAGCCCTCAACATAACCCTAACCCTAGGTCCAATCCTAACCCTAACCGTCTCTCTAACCCTAGCCCTCAACCTAACCCTAACCCTAGGTCCAATCCTAACCCTAACCGTCCCTCTAACCCTAGCTCTCAACATAAGCCTATCCCTAAGTCCAATCCTAACCCTAACGATCTCTCTAACCCTAGCCCTCAACCTAACCCTAACCCTAGGTCCAATCCTAACCCTAACCGTCTCTCTAACCATAGCCCTCAACCTAACCCTAACCCTAGGTCCAATCCTAACCCTAACCGTCTCTCTAACCCTAGCCATCAACCTAAACCTAATCCGACGTCCAATCCTAACCCTAACCGTCTCTCTAACCCTAGCCCTCAACATAACCCTAACCCTAGGTCCAATATTAACCCTAACCGTCTCCCTAACCCTAGCCCTAACATAACCCTAACCCTAGGTCCAATTCTAACCCTAACTGTCTTTCTAACCCTAGCCCTCAACATAACCCTAACCCTAGGTCCAATCCTAACCATAATCGTCTCTCTAACCCTAGCCCTAACCTAACCCTAACCCTAGGTCCAATCCTAACCCTAACAGTCTCCCTAAGCCTAGCCCTCAACATAACCCTAACCCTAGGTCCAATCCTAACCCTAACCGTCTCTCTAAACCTAGCCCTCAACATAACCCTAACCCTAGGTACCATCCTAACCCTGACCGTCTCTCTAACCCTAGCCCTCATCATAACACTAACCCTCGGTCCAATCCTAAACCTTACCGTCTCTCTAACCCTAGCCCTCAACATAACCCTAACCCTAGGTCCAATCCTAACCCTAACCGTCTCTCTAACCCTAGCCCTCAACATAATCCTAACCCTAAGTCCAATCCTCCCCCTTACCGTTTCTCTATCCCTAGCCCTCAACATAACCCTAACCCTAGGTCCAATCCTAACCCTAACCGTCTCTCTAAACCTAGCCCTCAACATAACCCTAACCCTAGATCCAATCCTACCCTAACCGTCTCTCTAACCCTAGCCCTTAACATAACCCTAACCCTAGTTCCAATCCTAACTCTAACCGTGGCTCTAACCCTAGCCCTGAACATAAACCTAACCCAAGGTCCAATCCTAACCCTAACCGTCTATCTAACCCTAGCCCTCAACATACCCCTAACCGTACATCTTATCCTAACCCTAACCGTCTCTCTGACCCTAGACCTGAACATAACCCTAACCCTAGGTCCAATACTAACCCTAACCGTCTCTCTAACCCTAGCCCTCAACATACCCCTATCCGTAGGCCTAATCGTATCCCTAAACGCCTCTCTATCCCTAGCCCTCAACATAACCCTAAACCTTGGTCCAATCCTAACCCTAACCGTCTCTCTAACCCTAGCCCTCAACATAACCCTAACCCTAGGTCCAATCCCAACCCTAACCGTCTCTCTAACCCTAGCCCTCCACCTAACCCTAACCCTAGGTCCAATCCTAACCCTAACCATCTCTCTAACCCTAGCCCTCACCCTAACTCTAACCCTAGTTCCAATCCTAACCCTAACCATCTCTCTAACCCTAGCCCTCAACATAAACCTAACCCTAGGCCCAATCCGTCCCTTACTGTCTCTCTAAACCTAGCCCTCAACATAACCCTAACCCTAGGTCCAAACCTAACCCTAACCGTCTCTCTAACCCTAGCCCTCACCCTAACCCTAACCCATGGTCCAATCCTAACCCTATCCGTCTCACTAACCATAGCTCTCAACCGAACCCTAACCCTAGGTCCAATCCTAACCCTAACCGTCTCTCTAACAGTAGCCCTCACCCTAACCCTAACCCTAGGTCCAATCCTAACCCTAACCGTCTCTCTAACCCTAGCCCTCAACATAACCCTAACCCTACGTCCAATAGTAACCCTAACCGTCTCTCTAACTCTAGCCCTCAACATTACCCTAACCCTAGGTCCACTCCTCACCCTAACTGTCTCTCTAACCCTAGCCCTCAACCTAACCCTATCCCTAGGTCCAATCCTAGCCCTAACCGTCTCTCTAACCCTAACCCTCAACATAACCCTAACCCTAGGTCCAATCCTAGCCCTAACCGTCTGTCTAACCCTAGCCCTCATCATAACCCTAACCCTAGGTCCAATCCTAACCCTAACCATCTCTCTAACACTAGCCCTCAACGTAACCGTAACCCTAGGTCCAATCCTAACCCTAACCGTCTCTCTAACCCTAGCCCACAACATAACCCTAACCCTAGGTCCAATCCTAACCCTAACCGTCTTTCTAATCCTAGCCCACAACGTAACCGTAACCCTAGGTCCAATCCTAACCCTAACCGTCTCTCTAACCCTAGCCCACAACATAACCCTAACCCTAGGTCCAATCCTAACCCTAACCGTCTTTCTAACCCTAGCCCACAACGTAACCCTAACCCTAGGTCCTATTCTAACCCTAACCGTCTCTCTAAACCTAGCCCTCAGCATAACCCTAACCCTAGCTCCAATCCTAACCCTAACCATCTCTCTAACCCTAGCCCTCAACCTAAACCTAATCCGACGTCCAATTCTAACCCTAACCGTCTCTCTAACCCTAGCCCTCAACATAACCCTAACCCTAGGTCCAATCCTAACCCTAACCGTCTCTCTAACCCTAGCCCTCAACCTAAACCTAATCCGACGTCCAATTCTAACCCTAACCGTCTCTCTAACCCTAGCCCTCAACCTAACCCTAACCCTAGGTCCAATCCTAGCACTAACCATCTCTCTAACCCTAGCCCTCAACATAACGCTAACCCTAGGTCCAATCCTAACCCTAACCGTCTCCCAACCCTAGCCCTCAACATAACCATAACCGTAGGTCCAATCCTAAGTCTAACATTCTCTCTAATCCTAGCCCTCAACATAACCCTAACCCTAGGTCCAATCCTAACCTTAACCGTCTCTCTAACACTTGCCCTCAACCTAACCCTAACCCTAGGTCCAATCCTAACCCTAACCGTCTCTCTAACAGTACCCCTCAACCTAACCCTAACCCTAGGTCCAATCCTAACCCTAACCGTCTCTCTAACCCTAGCCCTCAACATAAACCTAACCCTAGGTCCAATCATTGCAATAACCGTCTCTCTAACCCTAGCCCTCAACATAACCCTAACCCTAGGTCCAATCCTAACCCTAACCGTCTCTCTAACCCTAGCCCTCAACCTAAACCTAATCCGACTTCCAATCCTAACCCTAACCGTGTCTCTAACCCTAGCCCTCAACATAACCCTAACCCTAGGTCCAATCCTAACCCTAACCGTCTCTCTAACCATAGCCCTCAACCTAACCCTAACCCTAGGTCCAATCCTAACCCTAACCGTCTCTAACCCTAGCCATCAACCTAAACCTAATCCGACGTCCAATCCTTACCCTAACCGTCTCTCTAACCCTAGCCCTCAACATAACCCTAACCCTATGTCCAATCCTCATCCTAACCGTCTCTCTACCCTTAGCCCTCAACCTAACCCTAACCCTAGGTCGAATCATTGCACTAACCGTCTCTCTAACCCTAGCCCTCAACATAACCCTAACCCTAGGTCCAATCTTAACCCTAACCGTCTCTCTAACCCTAGCCCTCAACATAAGCATAAACGTATGTCCAATCCTAACCCTAACCGTCTCTCTAACCCTAGCCCTCAACATAACCCTAACCCTAGATCCAATCGTAACCATAACCGTCTCTCTAACCCTAGCCCTCAACATTACCCTAACCCTAGGTCCAATCCTCACCCTAACTGTCTCTCTAACCCTAGCCCTCAACCTAACCCTAACCCTAGGTCCAATCCTAGCCCTAACCGTCTCTCTAAACCTAACCCTCAACATAACCCTAACCCTTGGTCCAATCCGAACCCTAACCGTCTCTCTAACCCTAGCCCTGAATATAAACCTAACCCTAGGTCCAATCCTAACCCTAACCGTCTCTCTAACCCTAGCCCTCAACATACCCCTAACCCTAGGTCCAATCGTAAACCTAACCGTGTCTCTAACCCTAGCCCTCAGCATAACCCTAACCCTAGGTCCAATCCTAACCTTAACCGTCTCTCTAACACTAGCCCTCAACCTAACCCTAACCCTAGGTCCAATCCTAAACCTAACCGTCTCTATAACAGTACCCCTCAACCTAACCCTAACCCTAGGTCCAATCCTAACCCTAACCGTCTCTCTAACCCTAGCCCTCAACATAACCCTAACCCTAGGTCCAATCATTGCACTAACCGTCTCTCTAACCCTAGCCCTCAACATAACCCTAACCCTAGGTCCAATCCTAACCCTAACCGTCTCTCTAACCCTAGCATTCAACATAACACTAACCCTAGGTCCAATCCGAACCCTAACTGTCTCTCTAACCCTAGCCCTCAACATAACCCTAACCCTAAGTCCAATCCTAACCCTAACCGTCTCTCTAACCCTAGCCCTCAAAATAAACCTAACCCTAGGTCCAATCCTAACCCTAACCGTCTCTCTAACCATAGCCCTCAACCTAACCCTAACCCTAGGTTCAATCCTAACTCTAACCGTCTCTCTAAGAGTAGCCCTCAACCTAACCCTAACCGTAGGTCCAATCCTAAACCTAACCGTCTCTCTATCCCTAGCCCTCAACATAACCCTAACCCTAGGTCCAATCCTAACCCTAACCGTCTCTCTAAACCTAGCCCTCAACATAACCCTAAACCTAGGTCCAATACTAACCCTGACCGTCTCTCTAAACCTAGCCATCAACATAACCCTAACCCTAGGTCCAATCCTAACCCTAACCGTCTCTCTAACCCTAGCCATCAACCTAAACCTAATCCGACCTCCAATCCTAACCCTAACCGTCTCTCTAACCCTAGCCCTCAACATAACCCTAACCCTATGTACAAACCTCATCCTAACCATCTCTCTAACCTTCGCCCTCAACGTAACCCTAACCCTAGGTCCAATCATAGCACTAACCGTCTCTCTAACCCTAGCCCTCAACATAACCCTAACCCTAGGTCCAATCCTAACCCTAACCGTCTCTCTAACCCTAGCCCTCAACGTAACCATAAACCTATGTCCAATCCTAACCCTAACCGTCTCTCTAAACCTAGCCCTCAACATAACCCTAACCCTAAGTCCAATCGTAACCCTAACCGTCTCTCTATCCCTAGCCCTCAACATTACCCTAACCCTAGGTCCAATCCTCACCCTAACTGTCTCTCTAACCCTAGCCATCAACCTAACCCTAACCCTAGGTCCAATCCTAGCCCTAACCGTCTCTCTAACCCTAGCCCTCATCATAACCCTAACCCTAGGTCCAATCGTAACCCTAACCACCTCTCTAACCCTAGCCCTCAACGAAACCCTAACCCTAGGTCCAATCCTAACCCTAACCGTCTCTCTAACCCTAGCCCTCAACATAACCCTAACCCTAGGTCCAATCCTAACCCGACCCGTCTCTCTAAATCTAGCCCTCAACATAACCCTAAGCCTAGGTCCAATACTAACCCTGACCGTCTCTCTAACCCTAGACCTCAACATAACCCTAACCCTAGGTCCAATCCTCATCGTAACCGTCTCTCTAACCTTAGCCCTCAACATAACGCTAACCCTAGGTCCAATCCTAGCACTAACCGTCTCTCTAACCCTAGCCCTCAACATAACCCTAACCCTAGGTCCAATCCTAACCCTAACCGTCTCTCTAACCCTAGCCTTCAACATAACTCTAACCCTAGTTCCAATCCTAACCCTAACCGTCTCTCTAACCCTAGCCCTCAACATAACCCTAACCCTAGGTCCAATCCTCCCCCTTACTGTCTCTCTATCCCTAGCCCTCAACATAACCCTAACCCTAGGTCCAATCCTAACACTAACCGTCTCTCTAACCCTAGCCCTCAACATAACCCTAACCCTAATTCCAATCGTAACCCTAACCGTCTCTCTAACCCTAGCTCTCAACATACCCCTAACCGTAGGTCTAATCCTAACCCTAACCGTCTCTCTGAACCTAGCCCTCAACATAACCCTAACCCTAGGTCCAATCCTAACCCTAACCGTCTCTCTAACACTAGCCCTCCACCTAACCCTAACCCTAGGTCCAATCCTAACCCTAACTGTCTCTCTAACCCTAGCCCTCAACCTAACCCTAACCCTAGGTCCAATCCTAACCGTAACCGTCTCTCTAACAGTAGACCTTAACCTAAACCTAACCCTAGGTCCAATCCTAACCCTAACCGTCTCTCTAACCCTAGCCCTCAACATAACCCTAAACCTAGGTCCAATCATAACCCTAACCGTCTCTCTAAACCTAGCCCTCAACATAACCCTAACCCTAGGTCCAATCCTAACCTTCACCGTCTCTCTAACCCTAGCCCTCAACATAACCCTAACCCTAGGTCCAATTCTAACCCTGACCGTCTCTCTAACCATAGCCCTCAACATAACCCTAACCCTAGGTCCAATCCTAACCCTAACCGTCTCTCTAACCCTAGCCCTCAACATAACCCTAACCCTAGGTCCAATTCTAACCCTGACCGTCTCTCTAACCCTAGCCCTCAACATAACCCTAACCCTAGGTCCAATCCTAACCCTAACCGTCTCTCTAACCCTAGCCCTCAACATAACCCTAACCCTAGGTCCAATCCTAACCCTGACCGTCTCTCTAACCCTAGCCCTCAACATAACCCTAACCCTAGGTCCAATTCTCCCCCTTACCGTCTCTCTAACCCCAGCCCTCAACATAACCCTAGCCCTAGGTCCAATCCTAACACTAACCGTCTCTCTAACCCTAGCCCTCAACATAAACCTAACGCTAGGTCCAATCCTCTCCCTAACTGTCTCTCTAACCCTAGCCCTCAATAACCCTAACCCTAGGTCCAATCCTAGCCCTAACCGTCTCTCTAACCCTAACCCTCAACATAACCCTATCCCTAGGTCCAATCCTAACACTAACCGTCTCTCTAACCCTAGCCCTCAACATAACCCTAACCCTAGGTCAAATCCTAACCCTAACCGTCTCTCTAAACCTAGCCCTCAACCTAACCCTAACTCTAAGTCCAATCCTAACCCTAACCGTGTCTCTAACCCTATCCCTCAACCTAACCCTAACCCTAGGTCCAATAATAACCCTAACTTTCTCTCTAATCCTAGCCTTCAGCATAAACCTAACCCTTGGTCTAATCCTAACCCTATCCGTCTCTCTGACCATAGCCCTCAACATAACCCTAACCCTAGGTCCCATCCTAACCCTAACCGTCTCTCTAACCCAAGCCCTCCACCTAACCCTAACCCTAGGTCCAATCCTAACCCTAACCGTCTCTCTAACCCTAGCCCTCAACCTAACCCTAACCCTAGGTCCAATCCTAACCCTAACCGTCTCTCTAACCCTAGCCCTCAACATAACCCTAACCCTAGGTCCAATCCTCCCCCTTACTGTCTCTCTAACCCTAGCCCTCAACATAACCCTAGCCCTAGGTCCAATCCTAACCCTAACCGTCTCTCTAACCCTAGCCCTCAACATAACCCTAACCCTAGATCCAATCCTAACCCTAACCGTCTCTCTAACCCTAGCCCTCAACATAACCCTAACCCTAGGTCCAATCCTAACCCTAACCGTCTCTCTAAACCTAGCCCTCAACATAACCCTAACCCTAGGTCCAATCTTAACCCTAACCGTCTCTCAAACCCTAGCCCTCAACATACCCCTAACAGTAGGTCTAATCCTAACCCTAACCGCCTCTCTAACCCTCGCCCTCAACATAACG
Source organism: Miniopterus schreibersii (assembly GCF_964146895.1). NCBI lineage: Eukaryota > Metazoa > Chordata > Mammalia > Chiroptera > Miniopteridae > Miniopterus > Miniopterus schreibersii. The sequence continues at coordinate 11,665 of NW_027669783.1, read as the reverse complement.
ATAACCCTAGGTCCAATCCTAACCCTAACCGTCTCTCTAACCCTAGCCCTCAACATAACCCTAACTCTAGGTCCAATCCTAACCCTAACCGTCTCTCTAACCCTAGCCCTCAACATAACCCTAACACTGGGTCCAATCCTCACCCTAACTGTCTCTCTAACCCTAGCCCTCAATCTAACCCTAACCCTAGGTCCAATCCTAGCCCTAACCGTCTGTCTATCCATAGCCCTCAACATAACCCTAACCCTAGGTCCAATCCTAACCCTAACCGTCTCTCTAGCCCTAGCCCTCAACGTAACAATAACCCTAGGTCCAATCCTAACCCTAACCGTCTCTCTAACCCTAGCCCTCAACATAACCATAACCCTAGGTCCAATCGTAACCCTAACCGTCTCTCTAACCCTAGCTCTCAACAAACCCGTAACCGTAGGTCTAATCCTAACCCTAACCGTCTTTCTGACCCTAGCCCTCCACCTAACCCTAACCCTAGGTCCAATCCTAACCCTAACCGTCTCTCTAAACCTAGCCCTCAACCTAACTCTAACCCTAGGTCCAATCCTAACCCTAACCATCTCTCTAACCCTAGCCCTCAACATAACCCTAACCCTAGGTCCAATCCTTCCCCTTACTGCCTCTCTAACCCTAGCCCTCACCCTAACCGTAACCCTAGGTCCAATCCTAACCCTAACCGTCTCTCTAACCCTAGCCCTCAACATAAACCTAACCCTAGGTCCAATCCTAAACCTGACCGTCTCTCTAAACCTAGCCCTCAACATAACCCTAAACCTAGGTCCAATACTAACCCTGACCGTCTCTCTAACCCTAGCACTCAACCTAACCCTAACCCTACGTACAATCCTAACCCTAACCGTGTCTCTAACCCTAGCCCTCAACCTAAACCTAAACCGACGTCCAATCCTAACCCTAACCGTCTCTCTAACCCTAGCCCTCAACATAACCTTAACCCTATGTCCAATCCTCATCGTAACCGTCTCTCTAACCTTAGCCCTCAACCTAACGCTTACCCTAGGTCCAATCCTAGCACTAACCGTCTCTCTATCCCTAGCCCTCAAAATAACCCTAAGCCTAGGTCCAATCCTAACCCTAAACGTCTCTCTAACCCTAACCCTCCACATAACCCTAACCCTAGGTCCAATCCTCCCCCTTACTGTCTCTCTATCCCTAGCCCTCAACATAACCGTAACCCCAGGTCCAATCCTAACCATAACCGTCTCTCTAACCCTAGCCCTCAACATAAGCCTAACCCTAATTCCAATCGTAACCCTAACCGTATCTCTAGCCCTAGCTCTCAACATACCCGTAACCGTAGGTCTAATCCTAACCCTAACCGTCTCTCTGACCCTAGCCCTCAACATAACCCTAACCCTAGGTCCAATCCTAACCCTAACCGTCTCTCTAACCCTAGCCCTCAACATAACCCTAAACCTAGGTCCAAACATAACCCTAACCGTCTCTCTAAACGTAGCCCTCAACATAACCCTAACCCTAGGTCCAATCCTAACCTTCCTCGTCTCTCTAACCCTAGCCCTCAACATAACCCTAACCCTAGGTCCAATTCTAACCCTGACCGTCTCTCTAACCCTAGCCCTCAACATAAACCTAACCCTAGGTCCAATCCTAACCCTAACCGTCTCTCTAACCCTAGCCCTCAACATAACCCTAACCCTAGGTCCAATCCTAACCCTGACCGTCTCTCTAACCCTAGCCCTCAACATAACCCTAACCCTAGGTCCAATCCTCCCCCTTACCGTCTCTCTAACCCTAGCCCTCAACATAACCCTAGCCCTAGGTCCAATCCTAACCCTAACCGTCTCTCTAACCCTAGCCCTCAACATACCGCTAACCGTAGGTCTAATCCTAACCCTAACTGTCTCTCTGACCTTAGCCCTCAACATAACCCTAACCTTAGGTCCAATCCTAACCCTAACCGTCTCTCTAACCCTAGCCCTCAACATAGCCCTAACTGTAGGTCTAATCCTAAACCTAACCGCCTCTCTAAACCTAGCCCTCAACATAACGATAACCATAGGTCCAATCCTAACCCTAAGCGTCTCTCTAACCCTAGCCCTCAACATAACCCTAACCCTAGGTCCAATCGTAACCCTAACCGTCTCTCTAACCCTAGCCCTCAACATAACCCTAACACTAGGTCCAATCCTCACCCTAACTGTCTCTCTAACCCCAGCCCTCAATCTAACCCTAACCCTAGGTCCAAACCTAGCCCTAACCGTCTCTCTAACAATAGCCCTCAACATAACCCTAACCCTAGGTCCAATCATAACCCTAACCGTCTCTCTAACCCTAGCCCTCAACGTAACAATAACCCTAGGTCCAATTCTAACCCTTACCGTCTCTCTAACCATAGCCCTCAACCTAACCCTAACCCTAGGTCGAATCCTAACCTTCACCGTCTCTCTAACCCTAGCCCTCAACATAACCCTATCCCTAGGTCCAATTCTAACCCTGACCGTCTCTCTAACCCTAGCCCTCAACATAACCCTAACCCTAGGTCCAATCCTAACCCTAACCGTCTCTCTAACCCTAGCCCTCAACATAACCCTAACCCTAGGTCCAATCCTAACCCTGACCGTCTCTCTAACCCTAGCCCTCAACATAACCCTAACCCTAGGTCCAAGCCTCCCCCTTACCGTCTCTCTAACCCTAGCCCACAACATAACCCTAGCCCTAGGTCCAATCCTAACCCTAACCGTCTCGCTAACCCTAGCCCTCAACATACCGCTAACCGTAGGTCTAATCCTAACCCTAACTGTCTCTCTGACCTTAGCCCTCAACATAACCCTAACCCTAGGTCCAATCCTAACCCTAACCGTCTCTCTAAACCTAGCCTTCAACATAACCCTAAACCTAGGTCCAATCATAACCCTAACCGTCTCTCTAAACGTAGCCCTCAACATAACCCTAACCCTAGGTCCAATCCTAACCTTCCTTGTCTCTCTAACCCTAGCCCTCAACATAACCCTAACCCTAGGTCCAATTCTAACCCTGACCGTCTCTCTAACCCTAGCCCTCAACATAACCCTAACCCTAGGTCCAATCCTAACCCTAACCGTCTCTCTAACCCTAGCCCTCAACATAACCCTAACCCTAGGTCCAATCCTAACCCTGACCGTCTCTCTAACCCTAGCCCTCAACATAACCCTAACCCTAGGTCCAATCCTCCCCCTTACCGTCTCTCTAACCCTAGCCCTCAACATAGCCCTAGCCCTAGTTCCAATTCTAACCCTAACCGTCTCTCTAACCCTAGGCCTCAACATAACCCTAACCGTAGGTCTAATCCTAACCCTAACCGTCTCTCTGACCCTAGGCCTCAACATAACCCTAACCCTAGGTCCAATCCTAACCCTGACCGTCTCTCTAACCCTAGCCCTCAACATAGCCCTACCCCTAGGTCCAATCCTAACCCTAAACGTCTCTCTAACCCTAGGCCTCAACATAACCCTAACACTAATTCCAATCGTAACCCTAACCGTCTCTCTAACCCTAGCTCTCAACATACCCCTAACCGTAGGTCTAATCCTAACCCTAACCGTCTCTCTGACCCTACCCCTCAACATAACCCTAACCCTAGGTCCAATCCTAACCCACACCGTCCCTCTAACCCTAGCCCTCAACATAAGCCTAACCCTAGGTCCAATCCTAACCCTAACCGTCTCTCTAACCCTAGCCCTCAACATAACCCTACCCTAGGTCCAATCCTAACCCTAACCGTCTGTCTAACCCTAGCCATCAACATAACCCTAACCCTAGGTCCAATCCTCCCCCTTACCGTTTCTCTAAACCTAGCCCTCAACATAACCCTAACCCTAGGTCCAATCCTAACCCTAACCGTCTCTCTAACCCTAGCCCTTAACATAACCCTAACCCTAGATCCAATCCTAACCCTAACCGTCTCTCTAATCCTAGCCCTCAACCTAACCCTAACCCTAGGTCCAATTCTAACCCTAACCGTCTCTCTAACCCTAGCCCTCAACATAACCCTAACCCTATGTCCAATCCTCATCCTAAACGTCTCTCTAACCTTAGCCCTCAACCTAACCCTAACCTTAGGTCCAATCCTAGCACTAACCGTCTCTCTAACCCTAGCCCTCAACCTAACCCTAACCCTAGGTCCAATCCTAACCCTAACCGTCTCTCTAACCCTAGCCCTCAACCTACACCTAATCCGACTTCCAATCCTAACCCTAACCGTGTCTCTAACCCTAGCCCTCAACATAACCCTAACCCTAGGTCCAATCCTAACCCTAACCGTCTCTCTAACCCTAGCCCTCAACCTAACCCTAACCCTAGGTCCAATCCTAACCCTAACCGTCTCTCTAACCCTACCTCTCAACATAACCCTATCCCTAAGTCCAATCCTAACCCTAACGATCTCTCTAACCCTAGCCCTCAACCTAACCCTAACCCTAGGTCCAATCCTAACCCTAACCGTCTCTCTAACCATAGCCCTCAACCTAACCCTAACCCTAGGTCCAATCCTAACCCTAACCGTCTTTCTAACCCTAGCCATCAACCTAAACCTAATCCGACGTCCAATCCTAACCCTAACCGTCTCTCTAACCCTAGCCCTCAACATAACCCTAACCCTAGGTCCAATATTAACCCTAACCGTCTCCCTAACCCTAGCCCTAACATAACCCTAACCCTAGGTCCAATTCTAACCCTAACTGTCTTTCTAACCCTAGCCCTCAACATAACCCTAACCCTAGGTCCAATCCTAACCATAATCGTCTCTCTAACCCTAGCCCTAACCTAACCCTAACCCTAGGTCCAATCCTAACCCTAACCGTCTCCCTAAGCCTAGCCCTCAACATAACCCTAACCCTAGGTCCAATCCTAACCCTAACCGTCTCTCTAAACCTAGCCCTCATCATAACCCTAACCCTAGGTTCAATCCTAACCCTGACCGTCTCTCTAACCATAGCCCTCAACATAACCCTAACCCTAGGTCCAATCCTAACCCTAACCGTCTCTCTAACCTTAGCTCTCAACATAACCCTAACCCTAGGCCAATCCTAACCCTAACCGTCTCTCTAACCCTACCCCTGATCATAACCCTAACCTTAGGTCCAATCCTAACCCTAACCGTCTCTCTAATCCTAGCCCTCAACCTAACCCTAACCCTAGGTCCAATAATAACCCTAACCGTATCTCTAACCCTAGCCCTCAGCATAACCCTAACCCTTGGTCCAATCCTAACCCTAACCGTCTCTCTAACCCTGGCCCTCAACTTAAACCTAACTCTAAGTCCAATCCTAACGCTAACCGTCTCTCTAACCCCAGCCCTCAACCTAAAACTAATCCGACCTCCAATCCTAACCCTAACCGTCTCTCTAACCCTAGCCCTCAACATAACCCTAACCCTATGTCCAATCCTCATCCTAACCGTCTCTCTAACCTTAGCCCTCAACCTAACCCTAACCCTAGGTTCAATCCTAACCCTGACCGTCTCTCTAACCCTAGCCCTCAACATAACCCTAACCCTAGGTCCAATCCTAACCCTAACCGACTTTCTAACCCTAGCCCTCAACATAACAATAACCCTAGGTCCAATCCTAACCCTAACCGTCTCTCTAACCCTAGCCCTCAACATAACCCTAACCCTAGGTCCAATCCTAACCCTAACCGTCCCTCTAACCCTAGGCCACAACAGAACCCTAACCCTAGGTCCAATATTAACCCTAACCGTCTCCCTAACCCTAGCCCTCAACATAACCCTAACCCTAGGTCCAATCCTCCCCCTTACCGTCTCTCTAACCCTAGCCCTCAACATAACCCTAGCCCTAGGTCCAATCCTAACACTAACCGTCTCTCTAACCCTAGCCCTCAACATAAACCTAACGCTAGGTCCAATCCTCACCCTAACTGTCTCTCTAACCCTAGCCCTCAATCTAACCCTAACCCTAGGTCCAATCCTAGCCCTAACCGTCTCTCTAACCCTAACCCTCAACATAACCCTATCCCTAGGTCCAATCCCAACCCTAACCGTCTCTCTAACCCTAGCCCTCAACGTAACAATAACCCTAGGTCCAATCCTAACACTAACCGTCTCTCTAACCCTAGCCCTCAACATAACCCTAACCCTAGGTCAAATCCTAACCCTAACCGTCTCTCTAAACCTAGAACTCAACCTAACCCTAACTCTAGGTCCAATCCTAACCCTAACCGTGTCTCTAACCCTATCCCTCAACCTAACCCTAACCCTAGGTCCAATAATAACCCTAAACTTCTCTCTAATCCTAGCCTTCAGCATAAACCTAACCCTTGGTCTAATCCTAACCCTATCCCTCTCTCTGACCATAGCCCTCAACATAACCCTAACCCTAGGTCCCATCCTAACTCTAACCGTCTCTCTAACCCAAGCCCTAAACCTAACCCTAACCCTAGGTCCAATCCTAACCCTAACCGTCTCTCTAACCCTAGCCCTCAACCTAACCCTAACCCTAGGTCCAATCCTAACCCTAACCGTCTCTCTAACCCTAGCCCTCAACATAACCCTAACCCTAGGTCCAATCCTCCCCCTTACTGTCTCTCTAACCCTAGCCCTCAACATAACCCTAGCCATAGGTCCAATCCTAACCCTAACCGTCTCTCTAACCCTAGCCCTCAACATAACCCTAACCCTAGATCCAATCCTAACCCTAACCGTCTCTCTAACCCTAGCCCTCAACATAACCCTAACCCTAGGTCCAATCCTAACCCTAACCGTCTCTCTAAACCTAGCCCTCAACATAACCCTAACCCTAGGTCCAATCTTAACCCTAACCGTCTCTCAAACCCTAGCCCTCAACATACCCCTAACAGTAGGTCTAATCCTAACCCTAACCGCCTCTCTAACCCTCGCCCTCAACCTAACGATAACCCTAGGTCCAATCCCAACCCTAACCGTCTCTCTAACCCTAGCCCTCAACATAACCCTAACCCTAGGTCCAATCCTAACCCTAACCGTCTCTCTAACCCTAGCCCTCAACATAACCCTAACACTGGGTCCAATCCTCACCCTAACTGTCTCTCTAACCGTAGCCCTCAATCTAACCCTAAACCTAGGTCCAATCCTAGCCCTAACCGTCTGTCTATCCATAGCCCTCAACATAACCCTAACCCTAGGTCCAATCCTAACCCTAACCGTTTCTCTAGCCCTAGCCCTCAACGTAACAATAACCCTAGGTCCAATCCTAACCCTAACCGTCTCTCTAACCCTAGCCCTCAACATAACCATAACCCTAGGTCCAATCGTAACCCTAACCGTCTCTCTAACCCTAGCTCTCAACATACCCCTAACCGTAGGTCTAATCCTAACCCTAACCGTCTTTCTGACCCTAGCCCTCCACCTAACCCTAACCCTAGGTCCAATCCTAACCCTAACCGTCTCTCTAAACCTAGCCCTCAACCTAACTCTAACCCTAGGTCCAATCCTAACCCTAACCATCTCTCTAACCCTAGCACTCAACATAACCCTAACCCTAGGTCCAATCCTTCCCCTTACTGTCTCTCTAACCCTAGCCCTCACCTTAACCGTAACCCTAGGTCCAATCCTAACCCTAACCGTCTCTCTAACCCTAGCCCTCAACATAAACCTAACCCTAGGTCCAATCCTAACGTTAACCGTCTCTCTAAACCTAGCCTTCAACATAACACTAACCCTAGGTCCAATCCTAACCCTGACCGTCTCTCTAAACCTAGCCCTCAACATAACCCTAAGCCTAGGTCCAATACTAACCCTGACCGTCTCTCTAACCCTAGCACTCAACCTAACCCTAACCCTACGTACAATCCTAACCCTAACCGTGTCTCTAACCCTAGCCCTCAACCTAAACCTAAACCGACGTCCAATCCTAACCCTAACCGTCTCTCTAACCCTAGCCCTCAACATAACCTTAACCCTATGTCCAATCCTCATCGTAACCGTCTCTCTAACCTTAGCCCTCAACCTAACGCTAACCCTAGGTCCAATCCTAGCACTAACCGTCTCTCTAACCCTAGCCCTCAACATAACCCTAAGCCTAGGTCCAATCCTAACCCTAACCGTCTCTCTAACCCTAGCCTTCAACATAACTCTAACCCTAGTTCAAATCCTAACCCTAACTGTCTCTCTAACCCTAGCCCTCCACATAACCCTAACCCTAGGTCCAATCCTCCCTCTTACTGTCTCTCTAACCCTAGCCCTCAACATAAGCCTAACCCTAATTCCAATCGTAACCCTAACCGTATCTCTAGCCCTAGCTCTCAACATACCCGTAACCGTAGGTCTAATCCTAACCCTAACCGTCTCTCTGACCCTAGCCCTCAACATAACCCTAACCCTAGGTCCAATCCTAACCCTAACCGTCTCTCTAAACGTAGCCCTCAACATAACCCTAACCCTAGGTCCAATCCTAACCTTCCTCGTCTGTCTAACCCTAGCCCTCAACATAACCCTAAACCTAGGTCCAATTCTAACCCTGACCGTCTCTCTAACCCTAGCCCTCAACATAACCCTAACCCTAGGTCCAATCCTAACCCTAACCGTCTCTCTAACCCTAGCCCTCAACATAACCCTAACCCTAGGTCCAATCCTAACCCTGACCGTCTATCTAACCCTAGCCCTCAACATAACCCTAACCCTAGGTCCAATCCTCCCCCTTACCGTCTCTCTAACCCTAGCCCTCAACATAACCCTAGCCCTAGGTCCAATCCTAACCCTAACCGTCTCTCTAACCCTAGCCCTCAACATACCGCTAACCGTAGGTCTAATCCTAACCCTAACTGTCTCTCTGACCTTAGCCCTCAACATAACCCTAACCTTAGGTCCAATCCTAACCCTAACCGTCTCTCTAACCCTAGCCCTCAACATAGCCCTAACTGTAGGTCTAATCCTAAACCTAACCGCCTCTCTAAACCTAGCCCTCAACATAACGTTAACCATAGGTCCAATCCTAACGCTAAGCGTCTCTCTAACCCTAGCCCTCAACATAACCCTAACCCTAGGTCCAATCGTAACCCTAACCGTCTCTCTAACCCTAGCCCTCAACATAACCCTAACACTAGGTCCAATCCTCACCCTAACTGTCTCTCTAACCCCAGCCCTCAATCTAACCCTAACCCTAGGTCCAAACCTAGCCCTAACCATCTCTCTAACCCTAGCCCTCAACATAACCCTAACCCTAGGTCCAATCCTAACCCTAACCGTCTCTCTAACCCTAGCCCTCAACGTAACAATAACCCTAGGTCCAATCTTAACACTTACCGTCTCTCTAACCATAGCCCTCAACCTAACCCTAACCCTAGGTCGAATCCTAACCTTCACCGTCTCTCTAACCCTAGCCCTCAACATAACCCTATCCCTAGGTCCAATTCTAACCCTGACCGTCTCTCTAACCCTAGCTCTCAACATAACCCTAACCCTAGGTCCAATCCTAACCCTAACCGTCTCTCTAACCCTAGCCCTCAACATAACCCTAACCCTAGGTCCAATCCTAACCCTGACCGTCTCTCTAACCCTAGCCCTCAACATAACCCTAACCCTAGGTCCAAGCCTCCCCCTTACCGTCTCTCTAACCCTAGCCCACAACATAACCCTAGCCCTAGGTCCAATCCTAACCCTAACCGTCTCGCTAACCCTAGCCCTCAACATACCGCTAACCGTAGGTCTAATCCTAACCCTAACTGTCTCTGACCTTAGCACTCAACATAACCCTAACCCTAGGTCCAATCCTAACCCTAACCGTCTATCTAACCCTAGCCCTCAACATAACCCTAAACCTAGGTCCAATCATAACCCTAACCGTCTCTCTAAACGTAGCCCTCAACATAACCCTAACCCTAGGTCCAATCCTAACCTTCCTCGTCTCTCTAACCCTAGCCCTCAACATAACCCTAACCCTAGGTCCAATCCTAACCCACACCGTCTCTCTAACCCTGGCCCTCAACATAACCCTAACCCTAGGTCCAATCCTAACCCTGACCGTCTCTCTAACCCTAGCCCTCAACATAACCCTAACCCTAGGTCCAATCCTAACCCTAACCGTCTCTCTAACCCTAGCCCTCAACATAACCCTAACCCTAGGTCCAATCCTAACCCTGACCGTCTCTCTAACCCTAGCCCTCAACATAACCCTAACCCTAGGTCCAATCCTCCCCCTTACCGTCTCTCTAACCCTAGCCCTCAACATAACCCTAGCCCTAGGTCCAATCCTAACCCTAACCGTCTCTCTAACCCTAGCCCTCAACATACCGCTAACCGTAGGTCTAATCCTAACCCTAACTGTCTCTCTGACCTTAGCCCTCAACATAACCCTAACCTTAGGTCCAATCCTAACCCTAACCGTCTCTCTAACCCTAGCCCTCAACATAGCCCTAACTGTAGGTCTAATCCTAAACCTAACCGCCTCTCTAAACCTAGCCCTCAACATAACGATAACCATAGGTCCAATCCTAACGCTAAGCGTCTCTCTAACCCTAGCCCTCAACATAACCCTAACCCTAGGTCCAATCGTAACCCTAACCGTCTCTCTAACCCTAGCCCTCAACATAACCCTAACACTAGGTCCAATCCTCACCCTAACTGTCTCTCTAACCCCAGCCTTCAATCTAACCCTAACCCTAGGTCCAAACCTAGCCCTAACCGTCTCTCTAACCCTAGCCCTCAACATAACCCTAACCCTAGGTCCAATCCTAACCCTAAACGTCTCTCTAACCCTAGCCCTCAACGTAACAATAACCCTAGGTCCAATCCTAACCCTTACCGTCTCTCTAACCATAGCCCTCAACCTAACCCTAACCCTAGGTCGAATCCTAACCTTCACCGTCTCTCTAACCCTATCCCTCAACATAACCCTATCCCTAGGTCCAATTCTAACCCTGACCGTCTCTCTAACCCTAGCTCTCAACATAACCCTAACCCTAGCTCCAATCCTAACCCTAACCGTCTCTCTAACCCTAGCCCTCAACATAACCCTAACCCTAGGTCCAATCCTAACCCTGACCGTCTCTCTAACCCTAGCCCTCAACATAACCCTAACCCTAGGTCCAAGCCTCCCCCTTACCGTCTCTCTAACCCTAGCCCACAACATAACCCTAGCCCTAGGTCCAATCCTAACCCTAACCGTCTCGTTAACCCTAGCCCTCAACATACCGCTAACCGTAGGTCTAATCCTAACCCTAACTGTCTCTGACCTTAGCACTCAACATAACCCTAACCCTAGGCCAATCCTAACCCTAACCGTCTCTCTAACCCTAGCCCTGAACATAACCGTAACCTTAGGTCCAATCCTAACCCTAACCGTCTCTCTAATCCTAGCCCTCAACCTAACCCTAACCCTAGGTCCAATAATAACCCTAACCGTATCTCTAACCCTAGCCCTCAGCATAACCCTAACCCTTGGTCCAATCCTAACCCTAACCGTCTCTCTAACCCTGGCCCTCAACTTAAACCTAACTCTAAGTCCAATCCTAACGCTAACCGTCTCTCTAACCCTAGCCCTCAACCTAAAACTAATCCGACCTCCAAACCTAACCCTAACCGTCTCTCTAACCCTAGCCCTCAACATAACCCTAACCCTATGTCCAATCCTCATCCTAACCGTCTCTCTAACCTTAGCCCTCAACCTAACCCTAACCCTAGGTTCAATCCTAACCCTGACCGTCT